>NC_063008.1:1132761-1246273 GCF_017499595.1 Psilocybe cubensis | reverse complement strand
GTATTCGTGATCGTGAACGTGGACGTGTCGGCGGCGTAAGGTTGTTAGCGAAGCTTGCTTAGAGTGATGATGATCTAGCGATGGTCAATCTTGATATCGAAAGCAGTGAACGATGTGTGATGTTGGATGGGCTCAAGGGTCAAGAAAACAGCTTTTAAACGACGACAAACAGTTGTAGGTGATGTCTGAATATCAAATTACATAGAAAGGGTAGAGAGAAAGCTCTTATCATACCTGAGCGTTTAATCCACCAGAATTACACTCCACTTGACCCGCAGTCCACAGGCTGTCGCGTATAAGGTATGGCCAAAGCGTGCTCCAAGCGCCACAATCAGACACCAGCTCCTCGTAGGTGCCTATTGGTAATGTAGCTCCTGAACTTCAAGCTTAGAGGAATGGGGGGTCGAGGGACAAGAGGGAGACGACAACAACCGAAGAACAAAAGATTCAACGGAGGCGTCAGTCATAACCACCACCACGCTATCGCGGGGGGAATGCACCCGTGTTTGGATAACCGGAGTGTCTTGCCGGCTCGGCAAAGTGGCTATACCAATTACCAAGCCAACGCGCAGACATGCCGGTTAACGTTTCCCGGCATTACACTAAGCTGCACCATCCTGCACCCAAAAAGTGTCGAGAGAAAAGTTGGCTATATAGCCTCAGCTGCTTTTTCAATTCTTTCATTACTTCCTATATTTTGTATCCTCTTAGAGCAAGCTACGAAATATATATACTTGATTACTAAATCAACAGTCGATGACACAGATACTATTCAATCTTCAAAGTGAGGACTCGCTCCGACCCGATCGAATATATCACAAGCAAGATACATACCAAGGATACTGACCTACCGAAGATGAAATGCTCTCTCAAAGCAGTATTATACTGCATTTAAATTCCGCATGTGTGATTATGAGTGCCAAATAAATTGCCGACGCAATTATGTTATGTTCCATTGACATGACGAATGTACAATATCAGTAACTTTTATCTAGTTGAGCAACCTCCTTCTCTTCTCTCAAAGCTACATATAACAACAGAAACAACATACCATCAGCCGAGGCTGCTACTCTGACGACGTCAATCAATCAGCCGAGCATACTGGTGTCGATAATGCGACATCTTCCCATCTTCGCATTTTTAGAGAGCTATGTATAAAAATGTCGTTTTACCTTGGGTAAAATCATGACTCAATGATCTAGTCTAGATTTTGACTCTCAGAGTAAATCAGAACAAATGCATAAGACTCGCGTATACATAATGAATTACAACAAACACACACACAGATTAAGTTTCTCTCTTACTCTTGGGTGAGCGTTAAAGCACTTGGTCGCTGTTGCAATGAGCGCCGGGCAAAAAATTACCCCTTGCTGCGCATATGATCGATGTCAGGGGTTGAAGCAGCAATGACAGGTATGACATATAACTGGATGTATAGATGGCTATCTCAAAAATAGAGGTGGAAGACACCTATCAAAGGGTGCATCTTCACAGGTTCTCACATTGTTTATTTTTGTCGAGCGAACAAATGGACGTAGATGGAATAATTACAGTATGTCTGATTCTTCTTTTAGTAGAGTCTTTTAAAATTAACGCTACTCTCATGTGTTCTCTCAGTTTCTGACTTCTAACTTTATACCTCATTGCATTCCACACACCGGAACATTTGTAGGGAAACAGACACTCCGCCTACCAACTTGTTCGGTGACCATTTCTCGAGAACTGCGCCGGAAAGTCCTGCTGTCAATGTGAATAACTTAAACTATTCTGGGACATGACGGTATATAAAGGTTTCGCTGAGTGGCGAGACTACGAGTGGTTAGCTGGAGTAAATCCAACAAGTATTCCAGTGATGTCTACGCTAGCGTTTATCTTGGCTCACTCCCAACTCACGAAGTTGTTTATTTGCTAATTTTTCAATACATAAAACTTAAAGTTGCATACATTTCCATGAATCTACCTTTTCTACTTCTCCCCAAGCACACACATCGTTCGTCAGGCTATGTAGTTCGCCAGTGTGTCCGAGAACTCATACCTTTCTAATTTCTCAGCGTACAGGCCCCTTTCTCTACGTCAGGAGCCAACTAGGTTGGGTTACGTAACAGTGTTTACGTCATATGTCATCCCGACAACAGCTCGGCTTGACTCAGCAGCATCATCGACTATTTGCTTGCTACGTGGAAGGATACAACTTCGCAGTGGGCCTCTGTATGCGCCATTGGCCATTTACGCGCTTCTGTATGCCCCGAATCCCGATAACTAAGGAAGCCATCATGGATTCATACCCGCAGCTTTGACCCAGATATAGACATGAATGACGATGTGCCGCCCTATATACGCTGTGTACACCACTTTGCGTCACCTTACTCTGTATTCTTCAACGCAGTCAAAAATTGATCTGCGGGAACACAAACCTTGTAGTCTGCTATTTCACATCGACTGGAAAACAAATCTGGCAAGCAGGAGCGTGTGTAACACTCGTTGGGGTTGGATTCGATACTGTCGGCCCATAGGTGTGTTGAAGCACTACTTCATTTTCAATGTATCTCACTTCGCATGATCCTGATCGATTATCATGAGAAATAGTTGAAGTGAGTCATCATCGGATGCGTCAGCTTTCCCACTGCTGCGCTCTTATCAAACTGGATTCTGCAAGGAGACTTCTACCCATCCTTACAATTCAAAATTGTTAAGGAAGAAGAAACCAAAACTTCACGCCCCCCTCCTACCTCTCTGAAAGATACTGTCTACTCATGTCCTTCGACGTTGCCGACACCTCTGGACAGTCATGGTTTGGCCCTGGTCAGGGTTTAACTCGCATTTTTGGCTTTTCATTCATAGCATCGCTCCTTCAAGGGATGGGCACAAAGCTGGAATCGATCGGAAATGCTGCAGGAGGATCAAACTCGTATTTTGGAAATAGTATGAAATTGTTCTTATTGGGAACCATCATTGAAAGTGGTCGGAGGTTTTTCTCATGGGCAATGGAAAGATTCAAACCGTTCCGTGAGTGGCGTCTCAAAATATGTCGTCATTGACATAGCTCCTTCACTGATACCTCATATACTGTACAGAATACTCAATTACCGCACATTTTTCCGAAGGTGACCCTGCCTACGACTGGATCATATTGTTTCTGGTGCGTTGCATCATACTTGTCTCGAACATCGTCGCGTATTCTCATCCTTCTTCAATGTAGACTGAGGAAAAAGTGTGGACACGCTCGAGACAGTTTCAAGTCAATGCCGCATCTTCTCTTCGACAATGGACGGTCAACTTGGCGTCTAACCCCAAGCCGGGTGGGCACGTCGATGAACACGCAGAGTACGTCCCAACATATGACGAACCACAGCTGTTTCGATGGAGGGGATACTGGGCCGAAATCAGGAGGAGTGGATCACAAAAAAATCAAGCAAATTATAATGCTTTTATCATGGATGGAAGTGGGTCTTTGGGAAAGCTGTCATTGACGTACGTATTCTATTGCCAACATTGCAACCGAAATCGCTTCATATGCAACTTTAGGCTATATACTCGCGATATGAGCGCGTTGTCTGCATTGGTCGATGATGCGCGAAAGAAATATATGGCCACTAGTAGACCACATGTCATTGTGCATAGCGCTGACCAGGTAGGGTCAACTTTCTCCAAACTTCATGTCATTAACGTTGTACTTACGCTTTGACGCGAAGGCAATGCTATCTAATCATCGAGGCGGCGCATGGCGCAACGCGAAACGCAAGAACCGTAGACCACTCAGTTCAATCATCCTGCAGGAAGGTGTTATAAGTTCCCTTGTTAAGGACGCTCGGGAATTTATCAAATCGGAGGCTTGGTACATAAAGGCAGGTATTCCTCATCGAAGAGGATATCTTCTATATGGTCCCCCAGGAACAGGAAAAAGTAAGGTTTCTCCACCATTGCTGATGGTCAGGATTCATTGATTCGAGCCTCGATCTATCTCTAGCATCAACAATATACGCGGTCGTCAGTAGGAATGTCGTTGATGCGTTTTGTGAGTGTCTAACAATAGTTTTACAGGCTGGAGAATTGGGTCTCGAGATATATTCTCTTGCGCTTTCGTCAAACATGTAAGTTTCTTCGACTTTTTTCTCCATTATCTCCTATCTTGTCCTCATCGATGTGGATAGGCTTGATGATGCAATGCTGGCACGATTGGTATCATCAATACCAAAACAAGCCATAATCCTTATTGAAGATATCGATTGCGCATTTCCTTCTCGCGAAGATCAGGAGAATGAGGAATCGTCGATGCGTGGTATGATGATGGGAATGAACATGATGGGGATGAATAGACGCGCTATGAACATGGCAAGACCCGGATCCGCCGTGACTCTCTCGGGGCTCCTTAACGTTCTCGATGGTGTTGGAAGTGAGGAAGGGAAACTATTTTTTGCAACGGTATGTTATGCACACTAAGTCTGACAGAAATCCCATGCTAATTGTCGGCTTATAGACAAACTACGTTGAACGACTGGATCAAGCTCTTTTACGTCCTGGACGAATCGACGTGAAAATTCCATATCAGCTTGCAACACAGGAACAAGCTGCTGCATTGTTTGTACGCTTCTACCCAGATGACGAGCTTACCGTGGATGCAGGATTAGATATCGAAAAGAAATCTCTTCCTGACTTTGCGAAGCCATTGGACATACCTGCACTTGCAGAACGTTTTGCATCTTTTGTTCCCCAGCATGAATTTTCCACAGCCGAGTTGCAGGGTTTTCTTCTGTCCTGCAAAAATGATCCCCTTCGTGCAGCAGATGAAGTCGGTGCATGGGTGGAACGAGAGAAAAAGGACAAGTTGGAGCGTTTAAAAAGAGAAGCCGAGGAGAAGGAAAAGAAGGAGGAAAAAAAGGAGGCCCATGAGACCAAGCGTTTGCGAGGCGGGTTAGCGAGACTCGGCGTTTCTGTTGGAGGTCAAGAACCAAAATTTGAAGCTCTGCCTTACCTCAATTCAACGGTTACCCCTCAACATCGTGCTAAAGTTGATGATAAACCTGATGCAAATGGAGCTGCTATGGATCAATACCATGCTGAAGCTTCCACTTCGAAAGTATCTCAGGTGGTTGACCCTAACGGCTCGACTTTGCTGTAGAGTCACTCGTAACCCCCAGTAACCATATCTTGAAGAACTACCGAAAGTAAACGTACCGATTCTGAGGGTTTTATTCACCCTAATGTTACATGTATCCTGCAGCAAAAATGTCTACATTACTACAAATGGACTCCCTTTTCTATTTTGTTCTGTACAAACTTGTCAGGTTTATATTTCACCGATCAGCATTTGATAGATGTACTAATTCCTCTCTAACACTTTTGTGTTCTTGGCTCAGGTCTATTATTTGCAAAGTTGGCATGTTCCGTAAATGTCATTATTATCATATAAAGCTTCGGATCCGACAACTCAACGTGTGATGTACTGCGAATTATCGTAAAGCTATGCGTTCACAGTGAGTCAACCATAACCACTTTCTCTATATTTAGAACACGTATGCAGTTTCCAATGGCCGACTCGACCAAGAATCTGTTATGTACCCGGTAATGCTATGTGCGTACCTCAGCAAACCATGTCTCATGGCATCAATGAGTCACATTTGACAATATCTATAAAACACCTCAACCACGCTTACCGTCTTTTATTTCCACTACACTATCAGTGCTCTCTGGCGCCTACCAATACGACTACAACTTATTACCTACGTGTTTATCGATATCCTTTGCATGAGTTGGCCATCTGTTCCTGGAACCCCGGTTACTACCCCCTACGTAACCGGAAACGATAACCCTTGGTTGTCACTTCTGAATTGGGTGGCAGATTTTTTGGGGCTCTCCTTTCTTGCACCCTTATTTCAGGCC
Source organism: Psilocybe cubensis (assembly GCF_017499595.1). Taxonomy (NCBI): domain Eukaryota; kingdom Fungi; phylum Basidiomycota; class Agaricomycetes; order Agaricales; family Agrocybaceae; genus Psilocybe; species Psilocybe cubensis. The sequence continues at coordinate 1,240,393 of NC_063008.1, read as the reverse complement.
AATTCTCTCGCATTTAACAGCATAAAACTGTTCCTCCTCGGATCTTTGGTAGAAACAGGACGAAGGTTCTTTCGTTGGGTCTATGAAAGGTTCGATTTTTTCCGTGAGTACCCTCAATCGATACTATCTGTTCAATACTGTATCGTGGGACTAATTCCTTTGCTCATTTTCGCATCAGAATACTCTATAACGGCGCAGTTCGATGACGTCCATCAGAGCAGCAAATACTAGATCTTTGGCATAAAGTGTTTCCTGAAGTACCGTTGGAAGGGTGGTTAAAGACTGTAGTGACCAAATTGGTGCGTCTGTAATTATCTTGGGCGGACTTGACTGATCCATTGATAGGTTGAAAATAATATCTATAACTGGCGTACAAAACTCGCACAAACAGCTGTAACTTGTTTCGAGAAGTCAATTATTCCAGCTATGGAAGATAGGTCAAAATCTGGAATTGCAGAGTGGTGCAAATGGGCACTCTCAGGCGACTACAAATGTCGTCCTTTCTACTATTTAAGCTATGAGGAGGGGGAGGACCAAATCAACGCAACGGCAAGCCTTTGTTTCTAGTATTTATAATCGTTTGCATCAGATTTGTAACCGATGTCTTTCTTTCTAATATACTAGGGCATATTTCAGCATCCACTCATATTATCGACACTCGCCTACCATTACTCCAGCATATCCGCAATCCATTCTAGTGCTCGACGTGATGACAAACCGATAGGCGCGCTGATAATGGCTATTCAGGCGGTACGTGATCTACAACAACTTTTACATGCTATCAACCATTATTAACACTTTACGGTCAGTCCCATCGTGCTATCTCTCACTGGCTTACTGGCGAACATCTGAAGATTCAGCGGCCATTGGGAGACTTTTCAAAGGACAACTGGGGAGACAATCTGACACGCGATCCAAAGAACTATCCCACACTCCTACCCGGATTGGTTCAGGAAAGCAAAGCTACGTCCAATCTGCTGCGTGTAGTTATGAAACTTACAGATAAGCGGTGGGAAAAAATTATTCAGGGTGCGATGAAGGCTACACGTAGGCACAAGAGTATTACAATCCAGCCAGTAGCACCAGCCGCCCCCGATGCCATCGAGGAACCTCTTTCCGACTTTTCTATTCTCGATAACGATAATGACAGTGATTAGTTAATTAGTACGATCCCATCTACTAGTGCGCAAAGCGCATATTTTCAATCAAAATTATTTTACCAAAAGACATTCAAGGTCATCGTGAAAGGTGCTCGAATCTTCCCATGAGCTAGATAGCTTGCACAAAGTATGATATCTTTCAGGCCCACTTTTGCCACATTTGCATCTTTCGAAAGATGAAATGACTTGTGCATGAAAATGGGGGCTGGCTTGCTGCAAGCCTGAACACTTTCGCACTTTCGTCACTTTCGTCACTTTAGAAAGCGATGAAAGTGCCCGAAAGTAGGGTTGTACTTTTACTGATGCACTGTACGACTGGATAATCCTCTTTTTGGTAAGATGGAGATGAATCGAGTATGGGGGAATATCACAGTCACTCATCCTATTTTATAGACTGAAAAGAAGATATGGAAGAGATCTCGGCGATTTCACGTTACCGCAAGATCCAGTAGGCGGAGATGGGGAATTAGTATGGGCCAGAATGGTAATGCAAATCATCATCAGAGTAGCAGCTTTACCTCTGCAGAGTATGTTCCTACATACGATATGGCACAACTGTTTCGATGGAATAGTTACTGGACTGAAACGAGACGGACTCTCCACGAATATCGAGGAGGTCCTGTGTACTCCGCTCCAGGCGATCATGCTCCGGGATCGAGAAAACTTTTTCTTACGTGAGGCATCAGTATTTCTATCCTTTGGCAATTTCTGATATGTAGATGAACCGGTCGATTAGAATTTACACACGTAGCATGTCAGCCTTATCGTCATTCGTTGATGACGCCAGGGAATTATATCAGGAAGTGAGCCAGCCACATGTAATTGTTCATACAATAGAGCAGGTAAGTTTTCTCAAGTTAGAGATTTGGCTCGCAATGAATCAAAGTAACATCAAAATACAGAACAGTCCCTACCTCCACGGTCAAATAATGGGAAATCCGTGGTTAAGCATAAAAAACAAGGCTCGCCGACCAATTAGCAGCATTATTCTTCCAAACGGAATTGTCCAGTCGTTAGTTGACGATGCCAAAAAATTTTTAAGTATGGTGGACTGGTACTCAACAGCCGCCATTCCTCATCGAAGGGGATACTTGCTCCATGGCCCTCCAGGAACAGGAAAAAGTTCGTAATTTGTTTCGTTTCGATAAGGATGTATTCGATGCCTGACCAACAAATACAACTCATAGCATCTACTATCTACGCACTTGTGAGTGTCCTACTCTTCAACCAGCGCAGTAGGTTCCAATATCTCATTACATTTTCCAACAGGCAGGAGAACTTGGGCTTGAGATATACTCTGTTTCACTCGCATCTGGACAGTCAGTGACTAATCTGTACACCTTTGCTTTTTAACGTCACTTTGGCTAATTATAATATTTTCAGTGTCGACGATTCCTTCCTTCAACGAGCTGTGTCGTCTATTCCAAACACTGCTATACTCTTGATTGAAGATATCGACTGTGCCTTCACATCCCGAGAAGACGAAGAAGAAGAGGAACTACCTGCCTTTCCAGGGATGGGAGTTAGTAGAACAACAAAATCAGGTGTTACTTTATCTGGGTTGCTCAATGTTCTTGACGGTGTTGGAAGCGAGGAAGGAAAACTGTTCTTTGCCACAACAAACTACATAGAGAGACTGGATCCCGCACTTCTACGCCCTGGGCGTATTGATCGCAAAATCCAATACAAGCTGTCGACGAAGGAACAAGCGGAAGCTCTTTTCCTGCGTTTCTACCCTCCTTCCTATACTCTCACCGCATCTGAGGCTTCAGATTCAAGTATAACGTCCACAGATTCTGACAAGACCGAAAAATCGCCAACTTCCGTGATCATCCAAGTTTCAGACCAAGAAACAAGACTCAAAACTCTCGCATCCGAATTCTCCCTTCACTTTCCCGAACACGAATTCTCGCTTGCTGAGCTTCAGGGGTATCTTTTATCTTGCAAGAAGGAGCCTGAGATAGCTGTGGCTGAGCTCAAGACATGGGTCGAAGAAGAAAGAAAAGAGAAAGAGGAGAGAACAGCTCGAGCAGAGGAAAGAAAGATTAAGATGAAAGACAAGAAGGATATCAAGGAAGCAGCGAAGCTACAAGGATCATTGCAAAGGCTGGGTATATTGGGCAATTCGAGCGAGACTCCCTTTGTCCATGTTAATGGAATATCGGCCGAGTAGGGCGATATGGTAATGGGTGCTCTCGCGAGTCTCGAGTTCCTCAGTTCCATCTGACTGTCGGCACAAATTCAACGCTGAGAAGTAACAGGATCGACACGGTGTATAATACTATTTGATTGAAATTTGTTTTCAACCTTGTAATGGACTAGAGGAATGATTGACAGAAACTTCCTGTCAACCACGCGCGCTTAGAATAAAATCCAGTTACTTTCATTGCTTCTATCGTTGCCATCTGACTACCCCAAGGATTCCTCTTTGTGGGTGTCAATTCTTTGTGAAGAACTGCTCCGGCGTCTATCAGCATGTTGGCTTCCTTGATTGAATCTTCTGGACAAAACGCCTGTAAAATACGAAAAAAAAAAACAATTTCCATCAGTCTTGACTCCTCCATGGTACGCACTAAAAATATGGATTACGGTGAACACGCATGGAATTTTCAGTTTGACGAGCTGCGCCATAGTTTTTCTCCACGATTCGATGTTTTCGGGTTCTGAACATCCGGCATCAAACGCAACAGCGAGGTCAGGTTTGACATACTTTTCTCCTTGCCGAGCAATGTATTCGTAATAGTTCCTTATCGTTAATTTTTAATACTTAATTTGGCACGATCAAATCATAAAGACGATGCTCACATAGGATGACAGTCATATTCTATCTTTTGTCCTCTTTACGCTGTGAATTAGCATCCGGATATTTATGGCATTAGTGCATGAATCGTACGAGAGGCATGATATAGTGAGAGAAAATGGTTCAAGGCGTGGCACAGCAGGTGGTCTGTGATCCTCAAGAAGGTGGCTGGACAGCACTATCTGAATGAGTATGAGACATCAAAACTGGCAGAGATATCGGAATAGGGACAATTTACCGTCAAATACTTAACTAAAGGAAGACGTGACAACATTTCCGAGAAAATTTTAGTGCTAGCGAATTCATCAATGGTTGTTCCCATCAACTAAATAACGCGATCAGTGCAACCAATTGACGAGCCAGCCCCCAGACATACATGAATGGTCAGTGTTTCCTTCTTCGTCCACGAATCATCTTCATTAAACAGTTCCAATGCCCACAGAATCGTCATTGGGGCAGCAAGTCCTTCGGTGACACAACGCAATGCCGCATCCATCAAGTACGGAGGTACGAGATGGCCGAATTCCCGCTCAACGTCAGGGCGAAAGTTCTCCCAGTCAAGCCCTCGCAAGGACCTCCAACTAGGAAACCGCCGGGAAGGCGTCCACATGGTGAATCCTCCTTTGAACAAATTTATGTCGTGTATAAGCTGGCCGACTCGCATGTCTGCAGCGGAGAGCAAATTGACGTCGCATTGAGGGAGAGAATAAGGGCCAGTAGAGGGTTCCTTCCGATGTCTAGATTTTACAGCTTTCCAGTGGCTCTTGCAGCAGTAGAAGGAGAGCCGGCATCGCGGGCACGGTTTCAGTACGGATCCAAGCATCTCTCTTCCTGCCTGCCTTGCTTCAACCCGAAACGACATATCTGAGCGGCCACTGCAAATTCGACGCAAACCAGGGAAGCATTATCAGTACGCGTAAGAATGAATAACCATAATACAAATACCATGTGAGGCATCGAGGTTCCCATCCCACCGTCTGTTTAATGGGATTATCGAACGATATTCCCAGCTCGCTCCTCAGAGCGTCAAATTTTAGCTGACCTATCGAGTCCAGAAGCAAGTTCAGATCGGCAGCATTTTCAGCGAGAGTCTTGGGCGATTTGTAGGGGAAATTGTTTAGAGGTGTACAAAACTGCAAGCCATCCTTCGCTTCGACAGTGCTGACGGCTCTACAAAGTTTTTTGTGCTTCGGCCAATCATCCTTGAAGAACCAAACAACATTAATCTCTAGGGAACATTATATAAGAATGAAGCATTTAAACCTTTTGACACTCTTAGAAGGCCGGTCAGCAGTCGCTCTCAAATGCCAAAGACCAAGACATACTTGAATTGCAATAATATATGCGTAGACACCCTGCACATCGTTGGAGCGGAGTTGCCAACTCTACCTTCTCCTTCCCACATTTGCAGCACGCCTGACCTTTCATGGCCATCAGGAGAACAGGAAGTCGGTTCGATATGTCTAAGAAGACATCCATCTTCTAGACGTTGGGGTTGATGAGTGGCAATAAGACAATGCGAGCGGGTGGTTGCATTCTGGAATATGACTCGATTTTATGTACAATAGTTCATCAAGGACGTCATCACAGTAGAACCAACGATACGTGGACATCATGTCGGACGTCCTTATCACCATGTCACCTGTAGACAGGTAATTTATCTAGGTTGATATTCACGATACAGATGGCGTACGCGACTAACTAGGTCCCTGAAGCTTTAATTTTGGACAATGGATATAGCTTTATCGGAATCCTCCCGCGAACCAGCCATTGACTGCATAAAAGCCCGTGACCTTATTAGGCTCTGGAATGGCAAGACAACTTCCCCAAGGGTTAGCTCTAGGACCCAGTTGTGGGTGCAGAGTCGCTCCCACATCCCTGAAAATGTTTGCTTCGGCTTCGGCTTCTTCCTGGTTAAAGGCCTGATCATTTTCATCCATCAGACGAAGCTGCAGAGTGAGGAGAAAGTGGACAAATATTATACCGTAAACACTGCTGGGATGCGATGTTTGATCAAGACAACTAAAGATTCTTTCCATAGATGAGTGTACTCTTGAGAACAGCCTGAATTGAAAGCGACTGCGAGATCGGGATTGACGAAATTGGTTCCACTTTCGGACACATATTGGTGGTATGTTCTGTATACAAACGCGTTGAATACTCATCACACCAATCAGAGTCTACGAGAGTACTGACGTTGGGTAATAAATAAAAGTTCTTTTCCGCCCGCTCCTCGTACACGCCCTTATAGTTGAACAAAATAGGCATTAGATCGGGTTCAAATGTCAAGAGAAACAAATTACGGGCAAGTTTTCATCACATTTGAGGTTTGTTTTTGGCCTGTAATACCAGCTAATTCTGGGCCGACCAAAGTCAGCTTTCGAACAGTGAAAATGAGTACTTTTTTCGTTACAACATAAACAAAGATTGGGTTACCGTCAGGTTTTTTACTAGAGGAAGTCGATGAAGAATCTCTTCGAAAACATTAGCATTTAGAATTTCTTTTTCAGCAGGTCCAAGGATCTGGAGTTTGTTGATGAGCAAAAATGAAGACCACAGATTGAGATTATAACCAACATGTATATTGAGAGTATCCTTTTTTGTCCACGAATCATCGTTGTTCAGATTTTCGAGGGCCCACAGAATCGTCATAGGCATCGAGAGACCGTCTGTTGCCGCTCGAGCCAGAGTTGGCAACAACTCGCTAACGCCAGGAAGTCCGCCGAAATCTTGTTCGATGTCGTCGGAATAATCACTCCAACCAATGCCTCGAAGGGATTTCCATGCCCGCAACGTACGCTCCGGTGCCCATTTGAAAGTTCCTTCGTTCGCACCAGACATCACCATGGCAAATCGGATGTCTTCGAGGTACAGCTTGTTCATATCACACTGGGACAAGTTATCGCGGCCATCGCGGCACGGTTCTCTTTTATGTTTCTCCTTCACAGCGTCCCAGTGTTCTTCGCAGCAGTACGATGTGAAGAGACAATCGGGGCAGGGTTTCAATCCGGGTGATAACGGTTTTCGCTTCCTAAGCGATGCCTCGATCCGAAAGATCGCGTCTGAGCGTCCACTGCGTATAGAGAAAAACGAGATTTGTCATGATGAAAATGCGAAATGGGAAGCTCCAAGTGGTGAAGAGCTTACCAGGCGAGACAATGAGGTTCCCATCCGATAAGATTTCGCTCCTCCATGCGCAGAGGCCTGAACAACTCTCGTTCCAATGCTCGCATTTCAGTTTGGATGACAGTACCAATGCACTTGTTCAGCTGGTCAACGTTGGTAGCCACGTAAGTCTCATCATCATCATCAATGAACATGTATGGCGCGAGTAAGTTGTTGGCGTCCTTCGTTTCGACAGCTTTGAATGCCTTGCAAAGTGCTTTGTGCTTGGGCCAATTGGTCTTTGAAAGCAATGTGAGACTTTTATAGGACGTAAAAGGTGCGTATATCGTACCCTTTGACATTCTATCGTCGGAAGTGCATAAGTTTCGAGGAAGGTCTTCAAAGAGGAGGAAAACTCACCGGAGCCACAATAATAGACATGAAGACAGCCAGAGCATCGTTGAAGAGGAACTTTGGACTTCTCCTTGAAACATTGATAACAGGCTTGCCCTATGCTGACGAGCATGGGAGGGAGCTTGACTCCAAATTCCATGTTGTGCAAAGACGCTGGTTGTAGGTTGTCGATGGACGTGGTTGAAGTCAAAGCATAGAGGCTTCTTTTTTGGGGTAAAGGCCCAGCCAGTCGGGTTTCGCCAGTACAAGGAACCACAACAAAGACATGAATACTTTGATGTTGTCTGCCATTACCAAGGTTGATCGTGTCGTCTAATGGCTAGTTGTCTGGCATGATTGGTGAAAGAGATGTCGTACGTTGGAGGTAACGATGTGATGGTGATGATCGTAGATAGAAATTGCAGTCATGGCCCCTTTTTTAACCCTAACCTCAATTAATGTTTGTAATTGACTTAAACATCTATTTAAAAAAAGCTAGCGCTGGAGTCTACACGAATCGTTGATGAGGTGCGCTTCTTTCTACGGAATAATATTTTTCAATCGATAACTCCGGGCCACCCCATCGACACAATGCACTTTGCTGCGCCTTGTCGCGACCACAATAGCCCCTAACTATCTTTTCTTAATAACAAACACAAACAACTCCTCACGCCGCAACCTGCCGATTCCCCGCCCCGACAAAACAAGAACAGACATTTTCCATAGACAAACGACACGATTTACAATGGGGATTCTACTTCCACCACAGTTTCCCCGTCGTTGCTTTGAGCCGACCCAAGTAAGACCTCGAACAAACGAAACACTACACTTTGAAAATGGCACCCCTTGATCTTCCTTCGAGCACCGACGTCGTGTTTGTCGACACTCTCCGCGTATCAGCCAACATCGGCCGCGACTGGTGGGGCAAAGCACGAGCACAGCCCATTGAAATCACAGTATACCTCCACCTGGAAGAATCCTACCTCCAAACTTCAGGCAAAACAGACAACGTCCTCGACTCGGTGCACTACGGCCATCTCACCAAGACGATCAGCACCCTCATCAAGGAACGGTCGTCCGAAGATGAGGCAGGGGAGAGAAGCAGCGGGTTTGCAGATGCCGATGATCTGATACAGGCTGTCAGCGAGCGCGCGTTCGATCTGGCTGGCGATGCAGCTTCTGAAGTCCGGGTGGTTCTGGGTGTGCCGAAGATGATTCTCCTTGCCAGCGGCTTCTCTGTAGACACAACGATCGCCAAAGGCCCACCTCATTTTATGTCATCGAAGAATGTTTCTGTGAACGATATCGTCCTCCCAGTCATTATCGGCGTCAATCCTCCGGAACGAGAAGAAAAGCAACGCGTTATTATTAACATTACCTTTCACGAAAACACGGAACTGTCTCAGGTGAAATCCCCCGATTACAAGCAGATCGTCTCGGGCCTTTGCAAGGTTTGTAGTACATTTGTATCTCTTTTGCAGCCCTTCCTAACAATATGCCTCAGGAAATTGAACCTACGTCCTATCTCACCCTCGAGAAATTCGTAATGGAAATTGTCCGGTTCTGCTGTCTCTCATCCGACAAAGTTGCGGGCGTAACTGCTCGAGCCCAAAAACCCAGCGCTCTTAGCTTTGCACAATCCTCCGGAGTTCAAATAACCCGAACACGCGAAATATTCCTGTAATCCTAGCCGGAGAGCTAAAAATCTAACACTCGATGTAGACGACGTATATATTACTCAATGTTGCATCGGCAGTCGTAACGTTCATCTAGCTTTTCTATGCATAAATTTGTGTCCTTTCTTTATGAGCATGTCAAGGCTAGCGCTCAGTACTGGTGGGGTTGTTTACCAAATAACGCGTATCTCATTCCATTTTCCCGCTTGAAGGCTGAGGGTTTGCTATGGTCAGATTCCAAAGAACCATCCATTCTTTTAGTATCCATCCTACATAAATTATTTAATTATACCATTTCTCCCTCAAGCTCTTCCTCTTCACCATCGGTCTCGTCACCAAGATCGCGACCAACAGACCCGTAACTGTAAGCACAAGCTGCACCTTGTTAAAGCTCTCGCTCAAAACGTCGAACGTGTTGGACGGTGTCACGCGCGTGAGGAACATGTCGAGGCCGTATGCGAAGACGAGCGAAGTCGACTCGAGAAGAGCAGGAGCGGTGATAATTTTTTGCACGTTTGCAACCTGGTCATCGAGAGATTCAAAAACAGAAGTTAACAACAGACCTGGACTGTAAGAAATAATGACTTACGTCGTAGTTATGGGATAGCGCCCTCTTCGGATCGTTGGGGATCAGAGGGTCGTACTGGATGAGGAGCTCTTCCTGATCTTCAGCTGTCATCTTGCGCGATGGGCGCCGAGGATCAAAGATCCGCCTAGGGAATGACTGGATCTTCCTGTTCGCTGTGGCAACTGCAAAAACAGAACATGCAAAAACTTGAATAATATGTAACCCATTTGTATTGGTTAGAGGAGCTTACCGATGAGATCCTTGCTAGTTATACCAAACTTGGTCGTAGTTGTGGCCAGAGCCGTGATAGCGGACGGGAACACATATGCCTGCTCATACACAGAGTAGTTGAGCGTATCATTCGAATATGCCGAGATACTCGAACTGCGCGTATATGTGTCAATTAACCACCATCAGACAAAACAAAAGAAATAACAACGCACCTCATAATTTTATCATCCGCCTTTTGTCCTTCATAGAACTCCACACTGACCATACGATATCCTTTCGCTCCGCCCACACTCCCACCAGCAACCTCCGCCTCATAATAATGATACACCAGCCAATTCTCCACGAGGTTCGTTTTGATATCACAACCTCCCCCTCTCACAGTGCCTGCGCCCGCACCCGGTGTGCCCGGTGCGTCCGACGATGGCACGGGAGGCGAAGCTTTTACTTCCGCGTGGTACACAATGGTGCCCTTCGCACTATCCACGACATATATACCACACATGACATCCGTTTTCGCATTACCTTCCTCGTCAACCTTGTTCTTCCTCGCCACAGTTTTGACCACGAATAGTCGTTCGTCCAAATACTTGTACAGGGTCAACGTCCTCGACTCGGTGCACTACGGCCATCTCACCAAGACGATCAGCACCCTCATCAAGGAACGGTCGTCCGAAGAGGAGGCAGGGGAGAGAAGCAGCGGGTTTGCAGATGCCGATGATCTGATACAGGCTGTCAGCGAGCGCGCGTTCGATCTGGCTGGCGATGCAGCTTCTGAAGTCCGGGTGGTTCTGGGTGTGCCGAAGATGATTCTCCTTGCCAGCGGCTTCTCTGTAGACACAACGATCGCCAAAGGCCCACCTCATTTTATGTCATCGAAGAATGTTTCTGTGAACGATATCGTCCTCCCAGTCATTATCGGCGTCAATCCTCCGGAACGAGAAGAAAAGCAACGCGTTATTATTAACATTACCTTTCACGAAAACACGGAACTGTCTCAGGTGAAATCCCCCGATTACAAGCAGATCGTCTCGGGCCTTTGCAAGGTTTGTAGTACATTTGTATCTCTTTTGCAGCCCTTCCTAACAATATGCCTCAGGAAATTGAACCTACGTCCTATCTCACCCTCGAGAAATTCGTAATGGAAATTGTCCGGTTCTGCTGTCTCTCATCCGACAAAGTTGCGGGCGTAACTGCTCGAGCCCAAAAACCCAGCGCTCTTAGCTTTGCACAATCCTCCGGAGTTCAAATAACCCGAACACGCGAAATATTCCTGTAATCCTAGCCGGAGAGCTAAAAATCTAACACTCGATGTAGACGACGTATATATTACTCAATGTTGCATCGGCAGTCGTAACGTTCATCTAGCTTTTCTATGCATAAATTTGTGTCCTTTCTTTATGAGCATGTCAAGGCTAGCGCTCAGTACTGGTGGGGTTGTTTACCAAATAACGCGTATCTCATTCCATTTTCCCGCTTGAAGGCTGAGGGTTTGCTATGGTCAGATTCCAAAGAACCATCCATTCTTTTAGTATCCATCCTACATAAATTATTTAATTATACCATTTCTCCCTCAAGCTCTTCCTCTTCACCATCGGTCTCGTCACCAAGATCGCGACCAACAGACCCGTAACTGTAAGCACAAGCTGCACCTTGTTAAAGCTCTCGCTCAAAACGTCGAACGTGTTGGACGGTGTCACGCGCGTGAGGAACATGTCGAGGCCGTATGCGAAGACGAGCGAAGTCGACTCGAGAAGAGCAGGAGCGGTGATAATTTTTTGCACGTTTGCAACCTGGTCATCGAGAGATTCAAAAACAGAAGTTAACAACAGACCTGGACTGTAAGAAATAATGACTTACGTCGTAGTTATGGGATAGCGCCCTCTTCGGATCGTTGGGGATCAGAGGGTCGTACTGGATGAGGAGCTCTTCCTGATCTTCAGCTGTCATCTTGCGCGATGGGCGCCGAGGATCAAAGATCCGCCTAGGGAATGACTGGATCTTCCTGTTCGCTGTGGCAACTGCAAAAACAGAACATGCAAAAACTTGAATAATATGTAACCCATTTGTATTGGTTAGAGGAGCTTACCGATGAGATCCTTGCTAGTTATACCAAACTTGGTCGTAGTTGTGGCCAGAGCCGTGATAGCGGACGGGAACACATATGCCTGCTCATACACAGAGTAGTTGAGCGTATCATTCGAATATGCCGAGATACTCGAACTGCGCGTATATGTGTCAATTAACCACCATCAGACAAAACAAAAGAAATAACAACGCACCTCATAATTTTATCATCCGCCTTTTGTCCTTCATAGAACTCCACACTGACCATACGATATCCTTTCGCTCCGCCCACACTCCCACCAGCAACCTCTGCCTCATAATAATGATACACCAGCCAATTCTCCACGAGGTTCGTTTTGATATCACAACCTCCCCCTCTCACAGTGCCTGCGCCCGCACCCGGTGTGCCCGGTGCGTCCGACGATGGCACGGGAGGCGAAGCTTTTACTTCCGCGTGGTACACAATGGTGCCCTTCGCACTATCCACGACATATATACCACACATGACATCCGTTTTCGCATTACCTTCCTCGTCAACCTTGTTCTTCCTCGCCACAGTTTTGACCACGAATAGTCGTTCGTCCAAATACTTGTACAGGGTCAACGTCCTCGACTCGGTGCACTACGGCCATCTCACCAAGACGATCAGCACCCTCATCAAGGAACGGTCGTCCGAAGAGGAGGCAGGGGAGAGAAGCAGCGGGTTTGCAGATGCCGATGATCTGATACAGGCTGTCAGCGAGCGCGCGTTCGATCTGGCTGGCGATGCAGCTTCTGAAGTCCGGGTGGTTCTGGGTGTGCCGAAGATGATTCTCCTTGCCAGCGGCTTCTCTGTAGACACAACGATCGCCAAAGGCCCACCTCATTTTATGTCATCGAAGAATGTTTCTGTGAACGATATCGTCCTCCCAGTCATTATCGGCGTCAATCCTCCGGAACGAGAAGAAAAGCAACGCGTTATTATTAACATTACCTTTCACGAAAACACGGAACTGTCTCAGGTGAAATCCCCCGATTACAAGCAGATCGTCTCGGGCCTTTGCAAGGTTTGTAGTACATTTGTATCTCTTTTGCAGCCCTTCCTAACAATATGCCTCAGGAAATTGAACCTACGTCCTATCTCACCCTCGAGAAATTCGTAATGGAAATTGTCCGGTTCTGCTGTCTCTCATCCGACAAAGTTGCGGGCGTAACTGCTCGAGCCCAAAAACCCAGCGCTCTTAGCTTTGCACAATCCTCCGGAGTTCAAATAACCCGAACACGCGAAATATTCCTGTAATCCTAGCCGGAGAGCTAAAAATCTAACACTCGATGTAGACGACGTATATATTACTCAATGTTGCATCGGCAGTCGTAACGTTCATCTAGCTTTTCTATGCATAAATTTGTGTCCTTTCTTTATGAGCATGTCAAGGCTAGCGCTCAGTACTGGTGGGGTTGTTTACCAAATAACGCGTATCTCATTCCATTTTCCCGCTTGAAGGCTGAGGGTTTGCTATGGTCAGATTCCAAAGAACCATCCATTCTTTTAGTATCCATCCTACATAAATTATTTAATTATACCATTTCTCCCTCAAGCTCTTCCTCTTCACCATCGGTCTCGTCACCAAGATCGCGACCAACAGACCCGTAACTGTAAGCACAAGCTGCACCTTGTTAAAGCTCTCGCTCAAAACGTCGAACGTGTTGGACGGTGTCACGCGCGTGAGGAACATGTCGAGGCCGTATGCGAAGACGAGCGAAGTCGACTCGAGAAGAGCAGGAGCGGTGATAATTTTTTGCACGTTTGCAACCTGGTCATCGAGAGATTCAAAAACAGAAGTTAACAACAGACCTGGACTGTAAGAAATAATGACTTACGTCGTAGTTATGGGATAGCGCCCTCTTCGGATCGTTGGGGATCAGAGGGTCGTACTGGATGAGGAGCTCTTCCTGATCTTCAGCTGTCATCTTGCGCGATGGGCGCCGAGGATCAAAGATCCGCCTAGGGAATGACTGGATCTTCCTGTTCGCTGTGGCAACTGCAAAAACAGAACATGCAAAAACTTGAATAATATGTAACCCATTTGTATTGGTTAGAGGAGCTTACCGATGAGATCCTTGCTAGTTATACCAAACTTGGTCGTAGTTGTGGCCAGAGCCGTGATAGCGGACGGGAACACATATGCCTGCTCATACACAGAGTAGTTGAGCGTATCATTCGAATATGCCGAGATACTCGAACTGCGCGTATATGTGTCAATTAACCACCATCAGACAAAACAAAAGAAATAACAACGCACCTCATAATTTTATCATCCGCCTTTTGTCCTTCATAGAACTCCACACTGACCATACGATATCCTTTCGCTCCGCCCACACTCCCACCAGCAACCTCTGCCTCATAATAATGATACACCAGCCAATTCTCCACGAGGTTCGTTTTGATATCACAACCTCCCCCTCTCACAGTGCCTGCGCCCGCACCCGGTGTGCCCGGTGCGTCCGACGATGGCACGGGAGGCGAAGCTTTTACTTCCGCATGGTACACAATGGTACCCTTCGCACTATCCACGACATATATACCACACATGACATCCGTTTTGGCATTACCTTCCTCGTCGACCTTGTTCTTCCTCGCCACAGTCTTGACCACGAATAGTCGTTCGTCCAAATACTTGTACAGGGTCTTGCGCGATCCCAACACTTTGCCTACGCTCGCGACGCCCGAGCCCTTGGCGTGGCCCATCGTCGGTGCCTGTGGGAGGAGGGCCTGAATCTCTTCGCCCGCTGGGAGAGAAATTGCCCATGTTGGGTATGCGGTTGGCTTGAAGTGGGACTGGTCTTTTGGTGGAAGCCCGAGCTTGTGACCGACGATACGGTGCCGCGACTCGACGTGTGCGCGAAGTGGGAAAGATAGACTTGGGAGGGCGCGAGCGAACACAGACTCAGCGGTTGGGTTAGAGGGATAGATGTATGCCTATAAAAACGAGAGTAACCAGGTCGTTCAAATAAAATCAAGGGAAGATCGAAGGAAGGTGGAGTGAAACGGACCTGCAAAAACTCGTCCAATAGTACGATAATCTTTCTTCCCTCCGCATTCAGTATGTACACTTCGACCACTGGTCCAGCAACGATATCCTGTCCTTCAAGAATGCCTCCATTATCTTGATCGTCTTTTTTCTCCTCCTCCTTCTCTTTCTCTTTCTCGGCCTCTTCACTTTCGCCTTCAGATTCGACCCCAAGCTCAGCCAAGATATCCGAAGCACTCTTCTTCGAGGAAGGGAGCACATCTTCGCCTGTGAGCGCATTTATATGGAATATAACAGTGTCAACAAGGGACTAGTTATATCCCACCATGAGATTAAATCCTAAAATTCACGAAAAAACTGAACCTCAAACTCACATTATCTGCCCTCCTTTGCCCAACAAGCACGACCTCCGGGTCTCCCTTTACATCTCCGGCGTCGCCCTCACTCGTGACAGCCTCATCTCCAACAGCCCTGATCACAAACAACTTCACCGGAATCACTCTCCCACCCATACCCGCTCGACCGACCCATCCCATCCCGAGCACTCTGCTCCAAACAATAGCGCCTGTCGAAGTATCGATAGCATATACCTTTCCGAATAGGGTAGCAGTGATGATCAATTGCCGGTGGCCAAACGCGTCGCGGGCTAAAGTGGTAGTGGAATCGTTTGATGGAGGTGTTGCGGCGTTGGAGAGCGCGCGGTAGTCGATAACGACGGTGGCAGCGGCTGGAGCTGGAGAGGAAGTGAATCGTTTGATGAAGTTTACGACATAATTTGGGAAACCCTAGTTAATCGGCCCAGTCAGTCAGCTAGTCAGTTGGGACGTGGATATCAAAGATAGATATGGTAAGCCGCCGGCTCATCCAAACTTTCTCGAGAAAATCACAAAAAAGAAAACCCAAAACACACCTGCGCGTCAACAATCTGCCTACTCAACCTCCCTGGGAACCCTTCCTCGCTCTCCCTCGCGATTATATCAGCGCCTTTTCCTCCCTCCGGTAGCTCAACAAACTCAGCGACGACCGTAGCAGCTAGGCCCTCCTCACGCGTCCAATGCAACACAGGTTCCAATTCTAAAGAAGAGGGCGCAGACCAAAGCTGTACGGCACCAGTGGTGGTGGTAATGAGGACCCTGGCGTGCGTAGACGATGCATCGCGCGGACCGTCGAGGGCGACCTAGAGCGTATTCGAATATGGATCAGAACGCGAAATCACGTTGATTCAAAGGAAAAACACCTACGTGGCTCAATACACCATGGGATTGGGTATCAAACGCAAACGCAAAAGGACGTGGCGCTTGCTGTGTGGACGCCTCGGATTGGACGGTGTATACGTCTGCTGACGCTTTCTGTGAGAGGGAATGTCGTCAGTCATCTAAAAGCCAGGGAATATCCTGGGAATTGAATGGACATAGATGGAAATATGTCATAAACGCTCGGAGAAACGTAAGTTCTCGTGCTCGGAAGTGAAAAAAGTGCATATACTGGGTAAAATAGGTGTCCACAGAACCAGCGAAGCATAACGCGGAGAAATACGAAAATACCAGAAAGTCAAGAAATGAAACCAATGACGCACCTGAACAGCATGATCCCACCACACCCTTCCCACAGCGGGTGCACCGCGCGCGTCCAGACCACCGGCGTACATAGACTCAGCTTGTGTTGAAGTTGTCGCCTACGCGCCATTTCAACGAGGAAATAACCATCAAGATGAATTGAAAATGGGTTAGATCGAAAGTGATAACGGGTGTGTCGTAAGAGCGAGATATTAGCAATATGTATGTCAATGCAGCGGTTCGGAATAAACAAAGGCAGGAATGGGCGAAAAAGCGTTAGCCAGAATTACAGAGATGAGCGTTTAGCAAAACAGGCGCACCGATCCCTCAAATTCCCACACACTCTCCGCAACAACTTCTTCTTCACCCTGTTCCGCGACTCTCAGAACCAACGAACTGCCATCACTCCTCCCCACCACAACATGACCTTCTTTACCTAACCCGACGTCGACAAGTTTCTCCAATCCCGCAGAACCCGAGTTCTTGAGAGCCTGTGGGCGGGGTTTGAATTGCTTGCTGGAGGAGGTTGAAGGGAGGGGGAGGTAATACAGTGTGGATTTCGATAACCATAGAATCACCGGTTTCCCGGTATCTTTGGATGTTGCGCTGGCACGGACGACGAAAAATTGAGTGAGAGGGTCTGATATTGAGCTTGGCACGCCTCCGCTGAGGTTCTCGATAACTTCTCCGGAGGAGATTGAGAGGGCGGTGGTGTGAAGTGTAAATGAGGCTGTGGATGATGAGAGGCCTATCAAGTGTATATGCTGGGAGGACGGGGAGATGAGGATGTCGGAGTAGATTGTCAAGGATCTACAAATGAGCGTTACGAAGGTATGGAACGAGGAGAGCGAAGATAAGATAAAGGAAAACAGATAGGAACAGTGCGCACCCCTGATCAGGCGACTTCCATGCCCACATCTCCTTCCCGCTCTGCGCGTCGAGCTTTCGTACTTCGCAGCCATTGGTGAGGACGTACAATACATCTTTCTGATTTCCATTAGAATCATTTCCTTCACGACTGAACACAACCTGTTTTCCGAGATGTGCTGGTTCCAAGAGCGCGCCATTAGCTGGGTGGTGTAGCCTCTTTTCAAGGAGGAGAGAGCCAGTGAGTAGGGAGAAAGTGCGCAGTGTTGAACCACCGGGTCCGGATAGTGTCGCGAGTGCTATAGTGAATCGGTCAAAGGGAATACAGAAAGAGCAATATGATACGTGAGTACGGGTTATGAAGAAAGATTGAGCAAGAAACGTACTGGTGCTGCTCTTGTAGTATCCCGCTACCCGGTCTTCCGCGTCGAATATGTGCCTCCATACTGTCCACAGAACAAAAAAGTAAGCATATATTTCTCAGTAGCATTGATTAACGATATAAGAAACGTTATACGCACGGACAGCGCCGTCTTCCGGGTCGAGCACTGCAAGGACATTATTTCCGGTTGTAGTGACGATTACAGTCTTCGTTCCATTCACCCCGATTGCAGTGCCCTTTTCCGTCTCGTCGAGATTGACATCCACAAAGGAAGGTGCGGTGACAGGTGCATTCGAGTGAGGTACACCGATAAGATGTTTATGCCAGTCAACGACGCCGACGTCCGATTCGTGTAGCGCATAAACCGACTGAGTGAGGTGTGATAGTTGTAGTAAACCGGAAAGAGTGATGAAGGGGGAGATGGCTGCCAAGAGCCGCATTTTGGATATGAGCGGACCCTGCGGTGCTAGCCTTGCGCAGGTTGATTAGTTCGTAGAATGTAGGTGGAATGAGGAAGCGCTGTCGTCGTGTTACCAGCAGCGAGCAGGACACATCATCGTATTGCAAACGCGTCCTGTGAATTTTCTCACGCTTTTGATTTCTACCTGGCACCAACCTGGCACATCGCGCGGACTGCTGCCCCAATCTATGCATGCCACGTAAAACCATTGAGAGTATAACAGGTACAACCTCGTGAGGCAGGTAAATACTCCAAATACGTGTGCTCAAGCAACTTATTGGAAAAAGTCCGGAGCGGATGGAAAAATAAAGGGAAATTAAATAGTAACAATTGAATTTTAGAAACAAGCAGAACAGTACCGGTTGAGTTCGCAACAGAGTAAAAGCTGATTATAGTTCAGCTTAATACATAAGAGGCTTGGGAATTAACAGACTTGGAACTGTACACATCGATAACGCAGAATTTGCTGCTCTCCATGAGATTGAAGTGCTGCTAGCAGCTAGTATGCTTAGTCAACCTTTGAAGAAGACAAGTTGGATGACATTTATCACATATTTTAAGTCATGATATTCATCTTCTACTTTTTTCACGGTTTTAAATTATCTCGAACCAATAGACCCGTACTCGGACGACACTGCCTCTGCCTCGCTGTCAGGTGTTCCCAATTGGAAGCTTAATGAAATAGGCATGTTAAAAAACCACACTTGTTTCGATAGAGGGCTTAAAATGATGCAGTCTGTCATGGCATACGATTTCGTTCTGAATGTAGAGAAACCCCTTTAAATACTTGAAAGAAGTCAACGGGAGTCGAAAATGAATAAAATATTCCCACGCCATGGTCTTCGGTTTGCCATAATCAGTTCCGACAGTCATGCTTGCACTCACTCACCAATTCACTCAACTCTCCAACATATCTGCTATCTATCCCACATAGCCATAGCCTAGAAGTTCCTATTGATCGATTCGTATACCAATACACCCATTTCTGCTCGATTATTCTGTCTCTATGTCCACATCCGCCTCATCCCCATCCTCGCCCTCATCTTCAAGCATTTCAGACCCAGATAGATGGATTGCCCAGCTAAAGACTTGCACACACCTCTCTGAACCTGACATGAAAAAACTCTGCGCGATGGTACGGAACATCCTACTGGAAGAGAGCAATATCCAACCCGTCTCGTCACCCGTCACGATATGCGGTGATATTCATGGCCAGTTTTGGGATCTCTTAGAGTTGTTGAGGAAGGGTGGGGATGTTCCCGGGACGAGTTACATCTTTATGGTATGTATGTGATAGTCTCTCTCCTTGTCTTTCTGCTTCCACATGATGCTTGGTTTCGATGGTTGGGTTCTGGTTTGACGTGGGTTCGAGATGTGGGTCGCGGTTCCCCCGACGGGAAAAAACAGTCTGTTGGGTTTGACGCCTTGTTGATTATTTTTACTTGGGATCGATGATATAGGGCGACTTCGTGGATAGAGGCCATTACAGCCTAGAGACAGTTTCCCTTCTATTCGCGTTAAAAGCGAGGTGCGTCCGTGCCTCGACCTTTCTTATCCCTGCTTTTCCAATTCCCTCTTCGTGCCTTATATCTTCCGACTACATCGCATTCCTACTCTACTCTGTGACTTCGCCGGCAACGACCTGATTCATCCATTCCCCTTACCCCAACCCAGGTATCCCGATCGAGTAACCCTCCTACGCGGGAACCACGAAAGCCGTCAGATTACGCAGGTATACGGTTTCTATGGTTCGTTTTCGAGTTTTCATGATTCATTGTTTCTCTACCCGTTCCTTTCTCTTCTTGTTCGTATCTCATCTTCGTTTTCTATCCATCACAATTACATCCACTATTGCGATAAGAAACGGCTAACACACTCTCATCTCTCATTTCAACATCCCATCTTCGATCTTTGCCAAACCCCTTATAATGCGGCCACTTCGACTACGAACGAATATCCGGAACAGACGAGTGCCAACAGAAGTACGGTAGTGCGACAGTATGGAAGACATGTTGTGGGGTGTTCGATTTCCTAAATCTTGCTGCCGTGTGTATTACCGTGCTTATGTCTCTGAATCGTATGCACTGACTCGTCCTTCTGCTCTCGATGCTCCCTCGTTCAACCTTCTCTAAACACTTCCTCTCTTTATGGATATCGTCGCAATTCACACCTTGGACCAACTTTGTTTTTCCACATTTTTGGCTTTTCATCCGTGAATCAACGTTGACCTTCCTTTATCGCATCTCCTATATTTCTGGATCAACGACACTTCTACCCATCTTCTCTTCCTACCTCTTTTCTGTGTCGATTCACCAACCTATCTCACATCGCCCACATGCACTACACCTCTGGGACAATACATTCATTCCACTTGACTCCGCCCGGTTTCTTATCACCTTGCACCAACTTCCACCCCGTTTCCTACCACCTCCCAGATAATCGATGGGCACACACTATGCGTGCACGGAGGCCTGTCACCCGACATTCGAACGCTTGACTCGATCCGGACGCTCTCACGCGCGCAGGAAATCCCGCATGAAGGTGCTTTTTGCGGTACGTTTTCATCTTTGATTTTGCTCTGATGAAGTTTTCTCTCTTCTCTGTTTTCCTTTTTTCTGGGTTTTTATTTTGAGTTTGGATCTGTTTTTGGAGGGCAATGACAAGTGCCAGAGCGTTCTTCAAGGATGGCATGGACTTTGGATGGGATGTGAAGTTCTGGTGTCTTTTGTGCTGGTCATCGGGCCAGGTTTGTGATGGTCTAGGTGGGAATCAGTTGATGCTGGGGCATGCCGGCGTAGATCCCAGATTCAATTTGGCTTCTGTTCTCGACATCGTCTCCATTCGTTTCTTCTCTCTCCTTGCATTGCATTGCAAATGACGAAAAACTGACGCGTTAATCACTGATTCAAATTATCCACACCACATACATATAGATCTGATGTGGTCAGATCCGGACGACATCGAGAACTGGGCTGTGAGTCCGCGAGGGGCAGGGTGGCTTTTTGGTGGCAGTGTGGTCAAAGAGGTACGTCTTTGATTTATCGCCCAACGCGTCCATCCGCGTCGCACACCATACATGGTCGCTCATTAACGGTTTCCACATCCTCCGTGTATCTGGTACCCTTCATGATCTGGGACGTTTACGCACATCCTACCTCCTCAACACTACATGTACACACACATCAAACCAACCAGTTCAACCACGTCAACGCGCTCTCTCTTATCGCACGCGCGCACCAGCTCGTGCAAGAAGGGTACAAGTACATGTTCGACAAGCAGCTCGTCACCGTATGGTCTGCGCCGAACTACTGCTACCGCTGCGGGAACATGGCGGGCATTATGACGGTGCGCGATGACGGCGGGCAGACGTTTGAGGTGTTCGAAGCGGCTGCAGAGAACGAGCGAGACGCGATGGGCGCTGGGGGACTTGGAGGTATGGGAGGCGGAATGGGTATGGGTGGCGGGTTTGGCGCGCGGAGAGGCGGGGTGAGTGTTTTTTATATATTTAGATCTTCGTTCCGTGAATTTTTCGCTGACTTGATTTTTCTCTGATTTTTTGTTCCTTTAGAGCAATATGCCGTATTTTGTATAGCCCTGCTGTTTTGATATACGCCGAGAGGACGTGTACATGTTCTTACAGAAGTTTTATCTTCGTTCTTCAGTCTTGTCACGTGATTGTCCCAGCATACGCGACGCGACGCGACAGGAGCCATAAACGTCGACAGAATGGTACCCTGGTAGCTTCGTAGCTCAGAGGCATAAACCGATGCAAACTGGGTGATACATGTCTGAAATTCTGTGCGAAAGATCAAATGAAAGTTGATCCAGAATGCACTTCGTCTGTCTCTTGTGGGTGGCAACATCACTGACATTACCCAGGAACTATTTAAGGTGAAAGATAATAAATAATAAGCGGCAATGTGATTGCGTACATAAACTGCGACTAGACTGACTTTACACTGCCTCGAGGCCCAAATATTTCTTTGTCCGTCTTTCAACTTGGAGCAAGTATGGCGCTACCGAGAACTCTATCTATCATGGTATATAGTTAGGGTGATTTGGGGAGCCTTCCACCATTCTATTACTATTTTTCTGACGCCTGATTCTGATTGCAGAAGATACAAGTGGAACGACATGAAAAATGACCAATATGCATAGCAGAACAGCACAGACATTGGTTTTTGTCTGGTTGGGACTGTAAAGCTGATTCGGATCGGTAAAGAAGATGATGAAAAATGCTAGAATCCAGAAAATGGAGGACCTATGGAGATATTAGACATACTTCCAAAGAGATTTAGATAAATATGGACTGTACCAAGCGAACATGCACAATGGCAATGTCAGTATCATCATGGTATCGGTGGCTTCCACGCTACTGTGAGGTTCGAAAGCCTACGAAAAAAAGACCCAATCAATAGTGAATAGACAATCATCGATATTGGAATTTAGTGGACATACTTCGGGTGATTCCTTAATTGAATTGAAATCGACCACAGGCGTCTCTAGTAACAAGTAGGCGGCAGACACGATTACACCAGTTGTTGAAGAAACAATGGCGGAAATCACTACTGTCCGCGTGTATATATTGGTACTGACACCAGCCATTTGAAACATTCCAAAAGATGTTCTAATGGATACACACGGCAATCCAGCATACTGTAGCGTAGGAAGGTAAAAGTCACTTACGTGAGGATACCAGCACACCCAGGCAGACACATTCTCTTCCATAATAAAACCATCCGATTCTCCAAGCGTGCTCCGCTCCCTACATTAATATTCTGGAAATATATCAATTAATACAATATCAATAAATATGAAATACATGATTCTCACAGCTCTATCAGTAGGTGATCTGGAAGAGCTCGATGGTGGCCCTCCGTGTCTTTGAATGAAATAGTAATATGCGAAATGAAGCATCCCAAAGCAGTGTACTTTGCATACAATGCTGCTCAATCTTGCTCCCATTTGGCAGAAGCGAGTAGCATCAATGCATGTAGTTCCAGCACCTCTGGCGCTGGATGGCGTTGTCCGAGTCATAGTTGCTGCTTTTATATATTAGACATTGTATTGAAGGAACACGGACACACAACGGTTAACCTTGCCAGGCTTTCTTTTGAGCTGATTTACAGTTTGCACGCCTTGTTGACGAGGTATCCACACGCCCTGCAGGAAAGTTCAAATACGGTGTTTCTGCTGAAAACTTGCTGTAGCGGCAGCACAAAAGTTGAATAGACCTGAAATCTGGTATTGAGAGTGATGCAACGAGGGGAAGGTAGAGAGTAAGATTTGAGAGTGTCACCAGCAGAGTTTGTTCCTATAAGGGGTAAAAATAGATTACGACATCAGGAAAACAGGCGACGAGTAGAATATATATAATATATATAAGTAATAGGGTAGATAATGGGCCATTTTCTACCCAAGATTTTTTTCCTATTCTTACCAAATACACGAAATTTTTCTATTATATTTTATTATATTTTATTCGACGATTTTTTTTCTATGTTTTCCAAAGGTCAGTTATATTTCTATCAAGTCCAGAAAAACGACGCTCCTGCAGGATCGAACACACAACCTTACAAAAAATGTCATCAGGACTGTCAGACATAACCGCCACACCATAAAGGTAGTATCAATACCTATACTTTTAAGAACCAAATCATGCCGACAATGTGGTCACGACACAAAATGAAGCCAAAAACGCGAACGACTCGGCGCCAACTTGAACGCAAGACGATGTCTAACCATGATTACAGCGAATTGACCCCAACAACGCGAAACAACAGCGTCGGAGGAGCACTTGTCGGATCCATCTCCGCGCGGACTTGGCGCGGCCGAAATTTTATTCAAACGACAAGTGATCCGAATTAATTTTCTGATCACATGTTCAAACTCCGACTTACAAGCAATCCCGCGTTTTCACGTTCTCTCAACACAAGTCCCCACTTACCAGGCTATGCATCCAACCGCGTCTCTCCTACTATCCTCTCCGCTGTTTTTGTACATTCTTCTCATTAGAGTGGCTTGCCCTCACCACTGTTCTCAGTGGTCATGAGAGCTCTTCATTAGCCCGGGCATGTCGTCAATTGCACTCACCACTTGCCATCGCGTTCTGCAAAACAACTGCCGGCGAAAATGGCCTGGGTGGTGGCGACTCGAGTACATCAAAGGGTTGCGAGGGAGTTTGTTAAGGTCCGTCGTTGCTTGTTTGCGGTCTATGCGTTGTGCAACCATGACTGCCATACTTGTCTTGCAAGATATGTTTCAATACTCACGTCGTCGTCGTCTAGGAGAGAGACAGGAGTCGCATGTGGCGTTCGTCGAGGTGCACTGCGAATGGAAAGGTGAGTGATATGTTGTGTTTATGTCCTAACTCACCAAGAAGGGCCGGGGAGTCGTGTGTAGGTTTCGGTCAAGATGCGCTGAAAATAAATAGGTAAGTGAGCTGGCGTGCATCTCGTCCGCTTACCACAGCTAGAACGGCGTTGGTTGTGCCTTGGATTGCTGACCCCATTGGTATGTTTTCATATTCTCCTAACCAACTTTCTTCATTTCTAATCACATTGCTCTCAGCTCCTTTCTGGATGAAGAGAAGGAATATGTCGAGCGGAGTGCCCCACCTTTACTTGCGATAATCTTGACCCTAATACCACTAGTATACAATGTTTTCGAGTACTTATTAGCCAATTTATACCTTTTCTATTACTACTATGTGTGTGAAACATTAAAAGAGTAAAATTCTATTCAATACAAGCAATTTCTATATCTAAAATCCTAATCCTTCTATGAGTGCATGTTAGAAATATTTGAGGTCTGATTCCTACAAGCAGATATATTTTGGGGCATGGCGAATATTTCTAAAAGTCGATTTGCAATCCGATCAGAGGGCTTAGCCCTATTTCGCCAAATAATCAAATAAAATCAATATATTTAATATAATCAAATATTTTCGCTAATTCTATTTGTTCTATTCCTCGACTGTTTTCCTGATGGAGTTTCCCATGTTGCTGTCTGGGTGTCGGCGTCGCAGCAGCTTGGGACTCCCAAGCTGGGCTGATGCTGAACCATTATGTAATTATTCACATGACCATGAATTACCTAAATAATCCGTTTCCCATTGTTCACTATTTGGCTTGCTGATTTTTTTTTGTTGCTCGAGTAGTTGTGCTCGAAATGTGATGTTCGCGATGTGAAAGAGCTTGCAACATTGACTGTTTCCGTCTTATAAGTATTTTGTTGGGTGAGACAGTCTTTGCCCGTGCCGCTTGGGGCCGGAGACAGTTACAGAGGAATTCCTCGAGACGCACGGTCTAAGGAGAACGAGTGTCCCTTGTGACGCTTGGCCTAAGGGAATGTCATAAATATCGCTATTCACATTTCTGCGCAGTAGTTCTTTGGCATTCATCATTGGACTATTGTAACATTTTTCTTTAAACTTGACAAATCCGCGAAACCGGACAGACCTCCTCAGGGGTACTTCCAAATATGGAAAATTTTGTCCCCTGCGGGGTGTCAATCAGCGTTGGTGAGTCAATGACCGGTCAACGTTTGATGGGTCAATGACTCACTGTCAATCAATCAATACCGACAAAATTATGGCAAAAAGTATAACATTTGGACGTATTTGATGGATTTTGTATCTTCTTTTCTCCATTTAAATTTAATTTAGAATGTAAAAATATTCTTTGACACTGGAAAATGTCCCAATAATCCCAAAATGCCAAATTTTTGGCCTCAAATCCGCGAGAATCCGAACAAGCCCCTAGGGGAGTTTCCCGGGGCCTGTCTGAAGAGCACTGAAGAGTTGTGCGTACACGTCAATAGTGTGAAATATAAATTGTATACACGAGAACAGAAACCTTTTGAAGGTTCTGAGGAAAAATGACCCGAATAACATATAGGAACCTTCCAAATAATAGAGTACACTAGCATTCAACAATATCATTCATTTTGAGCATTGTTAGTATGGTTTAGTAAAGCTGTTCTAGAGTTCCAATTAAAATTGTGTTCTTGCTTTCATGACCTCTAAAATTCCCCTATAAATTTGTAGTAAGTTGTAAATTTGGGCAGCTATCTTCTACTCTGCAATTTGTAGGTAGCATGGCCCGGCATCTTCTTGCCATCATTTTTGAAAGTCATCTATGCAAATCTAATTGAAGCGAGTATCAAATTAATATCATTATTAGTATTATCTTGGGCTCTTACCATGTTTGAATTATTTTGCATGGTTCTTACTACATCTAAGCCAGTATTAAGAAATATGACCAAATTAGTGCTGAGTAATCCTGTAAGGGCACTATCTGTTTGGTTGGATAGCAAGGCCAATAATATAGTGGTATTGCCATTAAAAGCGGGGGCAAGAATCCACTCCTCTTTTCTCTTTCCTTCTTCTCCCCTTTTCTTTTTTGGATTTCTTTTTTCTTTCTTTTTTTTACTCGGAGAGGCGGCTTTGCCGTAGTTACCTGCCATGGGGGTACTATCATTGACCAGACGTTCGGTAAATATCCAAAATGACATATTATAACTTATAATCGGTTAGCTATTTGTTGGTTTTGGTTACATCTATCTACTAGATCACAGTTAAGCAATTGTCTACCTGAACAATACCTGCCCACGATTTTCTTTTTTTTTTTTTTATTTGACCCACAAACACAAGTATCGGGCCGTCGGCCTTGTTTATAGTCGTTGTTACATTGCTTTCTGTATTTCTTCAGTTAAACAAGATTTTCCTACAATAAAGGCCTACTTGTCGGGTCGTCTACCAACCTCAACACTCGTAAACCATTATCCTTCCTTCTCCGCGACAGTCGCATAGACTTTTCTGTCACATTGGCATTCGGGGATACGAAATTACCAATCGACAAGGGAGGGATAGGGATGCATTTATTATAACAAATAAGTCCATGTTCACCGGCAAAAGTGGGGCAGGGAAGGGAATCATGAATTAAAGGGTTCTATCGTCTAGAAGGGAGCTGACAAGAATAGAAACGAACCAAACCATATACACCGATCCATGTCTTGAAACGTAGAGATAACATACAGAAAAAAAGCATAGACATACAAACCATATACACCAATCCTTGTATTTCGTCTATCTCACACGACTTGTCTAAAAAAAAGATACAGCCTCTCCGTGCGAGACGGCACCTGAATCATGATGGATGGTCCCCAGGAGATTCTGATAAACCCCATATCCATCCATCCACCTCTATACCTGCCTCCGCCTCCAATCCTCCAGTTCCCACTCCCACCTAAACACCTACACACCCACAAAACTGCCCAACACCCTCCCACTCTCCTCACTCTCCAACCTCCACTTCGCATCCGTCCCCTTGCCACTCGTACTGACCGTCTCCGCGCCCTCAAACTCATTCAACCGCCTCAACAATTTCTCATCCGAGCTCACAGCAAGCAGCATATCCACATCCACACCTCCGCCAGCACCGTCGCCGCTCCCACTGGACGAGGATCCGTGCAAGGAGGACGTGGACGGGTCGAATGACGAAGCGTCGACGGTGGGGCTTGTTAGTGTTCCGTCAGAGTTGAACGCGGAGAGGTTGCTTAGACCTAGGCTTGTGCTGATGTCCGACGCGGATGGGCTCATAGGGTGCCCGTGTCCGTGGCTGTGGCTGTGGCTATGATGACGATGATGTCCTCCACCACCATGCCCACCTCTAACCACACCCCCCGGATGCAAAATCGCACCTACCGCCGTCGACCGCGACACATTATTCGGCAACACCAAGAAACTATTCCTGCCAGGTATAATCCTTAGCCCATAGCGCTCCCCGAGCGAATCAAAGATATGGTTCTGCGCTTCAGCCGCTTGGCGTTGTGCCCATTGGCGATCGGGGTTTTCGCCAGAGGAGGTGGTGGAGGGGCCCGACCAGTAGCGCCAGACCATGGAGGCTTGGCGTTCCTCGATGAACGAGCCTGGTGTACGTTCGGTGAACTGGTGTAATGAGAGGTGAGTTGGAATTTTAGGTGGTCAAGGTGAGGGAGAGACAACGTACGTAGTTCAAAATTTCCAAACATGAACTCTTCCATGTAAGATTGAAATTGGACACCATATTGATCCACTCCCCACTTCCAAGTCCACCTCCCCTCGTCTTGATGAAACATCCATTCTCCGCACTATACACATTCGACCCAACAATCAGTCCTACGCACTTGCAAAAAAACAAAAGATAACACTCACACAATCCCAACCCTAGGCACCCTCCTCGCCACAGCCTCAAGCACACCCCTAACCTTGAGCCCACTCAACAACCACACCTCATTCCTCCTCGTATCCTCCGCCAACCGTCCCAGCACACTCACAGCCCTCTCCACCTCCTCCGGCAACGGCGCATCCTCCCCTTCATCCGCCAACACCGCCGCACGCGACAAATCCCGCCTCCAAAGCGTACCCTCAAAATCAACAAATATCATCCGCTTGCGCGAGTGTTTGAATTTACCCACGAGCACGCTTACGCTTGTTTCGTTGGGTCCGAAGGAGGATGGGGAGAGTGGGGGGGAGCCGGGGGAGGGGAGGGGGCGGAGGATGGTAGGTCCCGAACCGACGTCGTCGAGCAGCGAAGCGGTGTGTTCCGTGTTGGCGCGGATACACCTGTTAAGGAACGAGTTGACAAAGGTCTGTGCGGTCTGCGTTGTGACGTGGTTGTGCAAATCCTAGAAAGTATATCATGTGTATGCGTGCGTCAGATTCCCAAGTTCCACCATTATAGATGAGGATAGTGAGAGAGAGATACTGACCTCCCAGCGACTTCTGGCTTCTTCCCTACCCATACTGAGTGCCTCCCATATCGCCCGCGCAGTCCCGCGCGCGTCCCATGGGTTCACAGCAATACAGCTGCGGAACCCACTGTAACTGTAACTCCCCGTGAACTCACTGAGGACGAGGACACCATGCCTGCCTGCCTCCACCTCTTTGCGCTCCCCAGTCTCCGGATCAACAACTTCGACAACCTATGTCACAAAATGACCATCAGCACACGCACCACACACAAAAAAACAGCAATAGCAAAAAAAAAAACCACATACCTCCCGATCCTTCCCCTCCTGACACTCAACAAACTCATGCGTCCTCAACGCCATCCCCTCTCTCAAACTCGTCACCACAAACGCATCCGCAACCTCCAAAAGGGCCAAATACTGACTAAACGTCAAATCCTGCGTATGCAAAAACACAATCGGGGTATACGTCAGCGTCGAGAAGCGCGCGTTGATGCGGGAGATGATCTCTGTTATCCCGGACGATGTGGCCGCTTGCTCGTTGGGCGAGGAGGTTTGGAGTGCGATTTGGATGAGCACGACTTTGTTGATGTATTGTGGGTATTTTTCGAGGAATGTTTCAAAGGCTACGAGCTTGTGGCGTACGCCCTGTATCAGGTGAGTTGGAGTAGGCAGTAGAAGGTAGATGTATGCGTGATGTTAGATAGATATCACATTCGTTCATGAGATCAGGATGAATAGCGAGGGTAGAAGTGATATGTAAAGGGAAACTTATCAGAAACATTTCGTACAAGACAAAAACACTGCAAACGCACCTGAATCTCATCTAGTTTATCTCTCCCCACAACGAGCTTCATGCCCGCATAGCGCTGCTTAAGCACCTGAACCCACTCCGCAACTTCCGGTTCACGTCTTCAAGGTGGGTATTAACCACGACGCAGAGAACAATTGAAGAGACCATGGCAAGAAAAGGAACACGGAGAAAAGTATGTCAGCGAGCTCATCAACAACCCAACCGACCACACAAAAAAAAAAAAAAGCACCAAACCAAAACCAGAAGATCAAAACATCAACAACCAACAACCGGGTATACCACACAAAACACAAAAAAGGGAAAAAAACCAAACCTAAACCAACCACACCACATCCCATAAACAGCAACCGACGAAAAAGGCAAAAAGAAAAATCCCCAAACAACCAAAAACACCCCATATCGCCAAATGAGGCAAACCAAAAAGGAAACCCACAAACAAAACAAGGCGAGATCGACAGCGTGACAATCTCACACTTTCCCAGATCGACAACATCCATAAACTCCCACGCAAACGCAAACAGCACCGCCATTTACCACGCGACACGCGACGCGGATATAACGATTGGGGGTTCAAGATTAGATCTGCCCCCCCCCTTTAAACCCCCCTTACCCCCCACACCATCCCAAAAATACCCATACCCCGAGAAAATCCATAGATCCCAGTTCCAGTTCCAATTCCAAATACGTCCCCATCAGCATTATCCTCCAACGTCACATAAACCCACCAAAAATACCACCATCCATCTACTATCCAGATTCGATCCATCCATTAATCCATCCATCCATCCATCATAACTCCGGAAAATCCGCCAAAAAAAAGGATAGCCCAAAATACCAAAAGAAAGAAAGAAAGAAAATATTACAACTCACCTTCTAATATGCAACTGCCTCACATCAATCCCCATCGGGAACACGCCCACATCGACAAATCGTCCCCTCTCAACAACTCCATCTCTCACTCTTCCCTCTTTACTCTCCCTCGCGCCCTCGCCCTCACTCCTCTCCCTCCCACCCGCACCCGACCGTCCTCTCTGCACATTCTCCCCCTTCCTCTCCCCCGCACCCCCACCTCCACCAAGACCAACATCCAACTCACCCACCGCCATCCCCTCTCCCTCCGGCACCTGTATCCCCCTCGGCAACGCCTCAAAACTCAATATCCTACTAACAGTCTGCCTCCAATGCCTCGCATAACTCCCCGTCTGGAACCCAACCAGATCCGCTCCAAGCATGCCCCTCAACAGGTCCTTGCGCACCGAGAGACATCTGAATATCTCCGACGAGGGGAACGCGACGTGCATGAAGAACCCGATGGGGGTTGAAGGTGGGATACTCGGTGTTCGGCGCTCTCCCTCGTTCCCATTCTCTGATGAGGTACGTGTGATGAGGAACGGGTTTGACGACGAGGAAGAGGGTGGAAGACCGGATATATGGCTCGGTGCGCTTATAGATGAAGAGTGCGGGTTACCTGAAGAAGGTGGCGAGACGGATGTGGGCATGCCAGGCGTGAGCGACATGCGCAAGAGGAGCGGGAGCAAGAGGAGGTGGTAGTCGTTCACCCAGATGATATCGCCCTCTTGGTGCGCGTTGATGATGACAGCCGCGAAGCGCTGGTTCACAGACAGATACTGCGCATACGACGCCGACTCGTAGAACTGCTTCGTCTTGGGCGCATCAGGCACCGCATAGTGCAAGCACGGCCAGAGGACCTACAAAAAAAACCAATAAGTCTCATTGTAGGGTAAGGAAAACCAGGCAAAACCCACCTGATGACAAAACTCATCATAACAACTCTGAAACTCATCATCCGGGATCCAGACGGGCAAACTCTGCCTCTGCGCCACCATCCGCGCATCAATATCCCTCCTCAGCTCCTCCCCAAACCCATCCGTCGGCGTGCCCAACGTGCCCACCCACAACTTCCTCTTCATCCTCTCCCCAACACTCTCCACCGCATTCTTCAACCCACCATTACAATGCGGGTTCGGCTCCATATGCCATGCCGGGACACCACTCGCACCACCATACATCATACTCCCGCCATTACTGTCAACCGAGGGCGACGTCGGCACAGACCCCGCGCGCGCAGAGGACGTCGCGCGCCGCGAGGTCGAACGCGACTTGTTCCGTCGCAACCGCGGGACAGAGGACGTGTCCGGGTGCGTCGTCTGGTGCTTCCGCGGGAGCGGGGACGTGATGGACGGTGTGTGTGCTGTGTCCTTGGCATCGCCGGCGGTGGTGGAGTCGGCTGCGAACCGCGTGAGCTTGGTGAATGGATTCGTCGTCTCATTCGTCGGCGAGCGTGCAGAGGGCGTCGCAAGCCGACTCTGTTTGTGTTACGTCATACCAATACCAATCGAATCGTATCAACCGACGATTGCAAGCAATCACCCGTCGCAATGAAAATGAACGCAGAAAAAAAAGACAAAAGAAACCCGTAAGCACCCGCCCTCTCTAACACAAAACCCCACACTTCAATCAAAACCAAAAAAACACCCACCTTATCTTTCAAATCATCCACAATACTCTTCAACGGGACATTCAAACTCGACTGCCTCGTATGCGTGTTCCCCGCCGTCTGACTCTGATTCTGGCCTGATGCACCACCTGCACCCGCACCCGCACCCGACACCGCCGAGCCGCGGGTGACCAGCGCCGGTTTGAGCGGTTTCTTCGCTGTCGCTGCTCCCGCTCCCGCTCCAGCCGCAGTAGCAGTCGCCCCTGCAGCACTGGCCGCTCCACCCCCCTCAGCAGCAGCACCAGCCCCCGCAGCACTAGCACCAGCGACGGCCGCGAGCCGGGACGACACAGCGGGGATCGTATGCTCCGCATCGACCCTCGCCTGCACCTGCGCGAGCGTCTCATGCTCGTGGTCAGGCGTCGGCGGGGAGGAGTAGGTGAGCACCGCGGTCGTGGGGAGGAAGAGCGAGGCGATGACGATGCGGTGGTTTCGGAAAGATGTCATTGTTGGGTTTTGATTTTAAGTTAGGTTTGGACTTGGATTTTGGATTGGATTGAGATTTTGCTTTTGGATGGGTGTGTGTTATCGCTCTGAGCGTTTTGATGTTGTTCGATGTATGTGTGCGCGCGTGTGTTGTGAGGAAGAAGGACGAACGAGGAGGGAGGGGGGGAGGAAAGAAAGAAGGGGGGATGAATGAGGAAGAAGGCAAAGAAGATATAAACGAAAAACGGATTGCACCGATATATATCCAGCTGACCGCTGCTGATGCTGATGACACTGACCAGTGACCAGTGTCGCCGACGATGCCGATGCCGATGCTAACGATGATGCCAACGATGATGATGATGTGGCAACAAGATCGAATCTACACCCCCCGCTCAAGCTCGTTCAAGAATACCAATAACGATAACAATAGCAGCAACAGCAACCCAACACGGCGCGCCTGTACAAACGTGTCTGTAGAAGTTGAGGAGAGCTGAAGCAGGCAGAAGCAGAACTCGCTGAAAGCTTGGGATAGGCTATGGGGGATGGGGGAGATGATGCGGGATTCACGATGAAGGACAAGGTTAATATAAGCCAAAACGACGTCACCCCATCGATGACGCCCCGCGCACCAATTGGGTCGTTGCGCCGGGACGTCGGCACTCGGGGGCGCCCGGCATCTCAAAATCTCAACAGTCCAAGGCTCGGCCCACCCGTCTGCTCAGATTATCAGATTCAGCACGGCAACACGAATATCATGCGCATTCGGGCTCACTCATGCATGCATGTATGATTCATCTCTTGGGGTATTCAGGAGTAGGTAGGAGACTAGAGTACGAGCAGCACCACTGCGCACGTACGCACAACCCATCCAATCCAATCCAATCCATCCTAAAAACACCCCATCCCGACCTTTCCCGCAACTAACCCATCCCATCTCCTTCACGATCAATGACACCGAATCACCGATCGATGCACCGATCACATTCCGCTGTAAATTTCACCGAAGCTTCACCCCAAGCCAGCTCCGAGCCTCCGGCAAATCAGTAAACAGTGAACAGTGCATGTAAAGTAAACTCGGAGATGTAATGTAAAAGTTTATGAACCAACGGTTTCGCGCACGTTGTTGGCTGCTTTGTTTTTGGACCGTGGTACGTATATAATTAGTGCGTTTCTTGACTCTTTTCTTTTCTTTTCCTTTTACTGTAACTTTGCGTGTTTTTTCTTCTTTTGCTTTCTCATTTCCGTTTCCTTTTTCCTTTATTTTTCCCTTTGCTTTTTAACGTGTGCGCGGGTGTGCAGCCCATCCCCATCCCCTCTCATCTCATGCTATATCCTGCCAATTCGAATGAACAGCCAGTTTCTGATGCCACAAAGCGATATTACGACCTCTGTGATCCGGTTATGGAGGACAAATTATAATCAACAGGAGGAATTGGTACAATAGTGAGTTATGCATCCCAATTCCAAATCTATACATGCACCTTGTCAGACCTTGTCGTTTTTTTTATACCGTGTGCGGCGGTACGGGCCTACACCCACCCCGGCCCGTCTGCACATCCAAGTACGTTGCATCGCACCGCGGGATCGATGCTGCGCTGGCGCCTGGCCCGTGCGCACAAGCATTAGACCCGTCTCTCGAATCGTTTCGGAAGCCAGCAAAACCCGTTCGCACTACACATTGAACAATTTATCCCTGTGTAATCAATCGACAGACAAACATTCAATGTAACGTTCAGGTGCATAGACAGTGTGGTGGAGCGTTAGTTTGGTCTGGATCGCATTACAGTAAACGCACACCGATGTACGATGAGGGGCGTGCATGTGGTTTGCGAGCGCAATATGATCCCATCTTCCACATCATTAAGTAACATACATTTTTAGTGCGTTTCTTGACTCTTGTTTTCTCTTTCTCTTTTTCTTTTACTTTTAATTTTCTGTTTTGTTTTCTTTTGCTTTTTGCTTTAATTTTCCCTTTTCCTTTTACTGTGTGCCCATGTGTTCTGCCCATCCCCATCTCCTCCGGCATCTCATGCTCTTTTCCCAATTCAAATGATCAGCCAGTTTCAGATACCACAAAGCGGTATCACGTCAACGGCCTCTCTGACATCCTGGTTCTGTATGGAGGGCAAGTTATAATCAACAGGGGAGATTGGGACAATAGTGAGTTCTGCATTCCAAATCTATACATGCACCTTGTCGTCTTTTTTACCGTATGCGCGGCACGGGCATTCATACAGCCTTGCGTCCCCGCCTACATATGCAAGTACGTTGCAACCGCAGAGCTCCGATTCCGCTGGGGGAGAATCTCACGGGAGAAACTGATGGGAGAATGCTCACGTATCACTAATTTGGGTCGGGATCGCATTACAGTAAACGCACACCGACGTACGATGAGGGGTATGCGGTTTGCGAGCGCAATAATCCCGACTTCCACATGCTTATGTTCTGGCTATGCATATACAGGCATTCACAGCGCCGCTCCATTTGATGTCCCCTCACTCATGCAACCCCGACGATTTAGATTGATCAACCAACATATATAGGAACTACCTGGGTCTGCTAAGTCATAACACATAGGGGGATCTCTGTACTCTGTAGCGCCATGCATATGCATAGATCACATCCCACTTGTGGTGTGTCTGACTCTCTTATGTTGGATCAGTAGCATACACATATTAGTAGTAGTTTTTGGGATGTTCAGTAGTTATTTTGTGGATGGTCGTTTCGTCTCCAGGGCGCTGGAAACCGACGGAGCTCCGCGGGATGAAACTCGGTACACCTTAATGATCTCTACTCTCAAATTATCTAGCAGTGCTACTGAGCACTATTGGAATATAGAGATGTAGAGATGGTATAAGATGCAGCATGTCCGGATTTTTGCGCTTCGGGAACCCCGAAAACGAATCTCTGATCATTGACGGCGGAATTGAGAGGACTGACGCCCAAAATTATGCGTACTGAGAAGGCCATGCCGCCAGATGATGCACATTGAGATCACATTTCCTAATTCGGAACATTTTAGCGAGTAACGTACGATCGCATGATATCAAAGTCTGTCTCTAGAAGTAGTAGAAGGGAGGCGCGATTTGCATGGGAAAAAAACCTCTAGCTACCATGTCGGAATTTTCAAAATTGCCTTGTAAACCTAAAAATACGTCACGCTCACATGACAAGACAGGGGCTTGAATTTTTAAAGTTCATCTGGAGTGCTTATTGTAGCAATAAATTCCAAATTTATGACATATTAAAGTACATACGCTCCAGTAAATCTCATATCCACAGTCGGTTTATAAGGCTTTATAAGGATCAAAATGACTAAAAGGTTCCGTGTGACACATTTGTGACACCAATTTCTTGAACTTCGATTTTTTCACTGCTACCCATTATAATGTCCTTATAAATACTATGAACAGTAATATTAAGCGCATACCTCTCCTAATCTCACTTTTTTGTGAGGTAAAACGCCCTGGAGAGCGAGATATTAACTTTTGTGTCGCCCTTATAAGGTAAAATTATTATAAGGCTATTTTGAGAATTCCGACACAGCAACCTTGCTTACTAATGCATGCAAGAAAATGATGAAGGAAGAGCATTCCTTGGGCATCACTGCGGGCGCCGACCGCTGTAAGTTAAACATACAGCAGTAAACTTACATGTCTTATGTAAGTTTAGGTGTATGTTCAACTTACAGCACATGTGTCGGGAAAACAAACATTCAACAAAGACATATTGTGTTTAGTGGCTGTATGCCGACCAAACACAATTACTGTAAGTAGCCTGTAAATAGAATAAACACCTAAATTACACAAATTGTGTTTGTCCGGTGTTAGTAAAACATACACATTTTCTGTAAGTAATACAAACAGCACTTACTGTAAGTAAAAATTACACACAAAGAAAACAATTTGTGTATGTTATACTTACACAAGTTTTTCAATTCATTTAATGGTGTAAGTCTGACATACACAAATTGTTTTCTTTGTGTGTAATTTTTACTTACAGTAAGTGCTG
Organism: Psilocybe cubensis; assembly: GCF_017499595.1. Taxonomy (NCBI): domain Eukaryota; kingdom Fungi; phylum Basidiomycota; class Agaricomycetes; order Agaricales; family Agrocybaceae; genus Psilocybe; species Psilocybe cubensis. The sequence goes on along the minus strand of NC_063008.1, from coordinate 1,203,617 downwards.
TTTGTATTACTTACAGAAAATGTGTATGTTTTACTAACACCGGACAAACACAATTTGTGTAATTTAGGTGTTTATTCTATTTACAGGCTACTTACAGTAATTGTGTTTGGTCGGCATATAGCCACTAAACACAATATGTCTTTGTTGAATGTTTGTTTTCCCGACACATGTGCTGTAAGTTGAACATACACCTAAACTTACATAAGACATGTAAGTTTACTGCTGTATGTTCAGCTTACAGCGGTCGGCGCCCGCAGTGCATATTCATCAAATCATTTTTAATTTCGTTGAAGTATTTATAACTGGGATTCGCCCAAGCCTACTCTCCGATCACTGCGCAATATCAGTATCTAATCCATACCGCTCACTCTATCTACAATAGCATTGCTCGGAAGAGACGGACTATCAGTGTACCATACGCATACTCTCACGCTGTTGTCAAGACCAATCTTTTATGGCTCATTGTGGTTCTAGGAATTCTGGGACGACATATCACGGGGTGGTCTACGTTAAACTACTGCTACCGCTGCGGGAAGTGCACAAAATATGTGGCCAGATGTTCGAGATGATCGAAGCGGCTGCAGAGAATGAGCAGGACGCAGATGGGCGCTGGGGGTGTTACAAGTATGGGCGGCTGTATAGTTCTTGTACGCAGAGCGGATATTGGTTCTTGTTCCGTGTGTCTGCTCTGTGAGTTTACGCTGACTTGATTTTTCTCTGCTTTCTTTCTTCATTCAAAACAGTCTAGCATGTGTTGCCTATTCTAATTTACGTGGAGGAGACTTTATACAATCTCCTAATGCTGTGTGAACGATCAAACAAGAGATATCCATGGATAAAATCATTGATTGAGTATTCACTTTGTCTGCCTCTTGTGGGGAAAAATCGCTGACATTACCCAAGAGCTAATGAAGGTGAAAGACACTGGCAATAAATAATAAGTGGGAATGTGCTAGTGTACATGGCCTGTGACTAAAATATGTTTTCTCTGCCTCATTCTTGGAAGATATGTATTAATGCCAATACGGCTACCGAGATTTCTATCTATCATGGTATATAGTTAGGGTGATTTGGGGAGCCTTCGACCATTCTGTTACTATTTTTCTGACGCCTGATTCGGATTGCAGAAGATACAAGTGCAACGACATGAAAAATGACCAATATGCATAGCAGAACAGCACAGACATTGGTTTTTGTCTGGTTGGGACTGTAAAGTTGATTCGGATCGGTAAAGAAGATGATGAAAAATGCTAGAATCCAGAAAATGGAGGACCTATGGAGTTATTAGACATACTTCCAAAGAGATTTAGATGAATATGGACGGTACCAAGCGAACATGCACAACGGTAATGTCAGTATCATCATGGTATCGGTGGCTTCCACGCTACTGTGAGGTTCGAAAGCCTACGAAAAAAAAGACCCAACCAATAGTGAATAGACAATCATCGATATTGGAATTTAGTGGACATACTTCGGGTGATTCCTTGATTGAATTGAAATCGACTACAGGCGTCTCTAATAACAGGTAGGCGGCAGTCACGATTACACCAATTGTTGAAGAAACAATGGCGGAAATCACTACTGTCCGCGTGTATATATTGGTACTGACACCAGACATCTGAAACATTCCAAAGGATGTTCTAATGGATACACACGGCAATCCAGCATACTGTAGCATAGCAAGGTAAAAGTCACTTACGTGAGGACACCAGCACACCCAGGAAGACACATTCTCTTCCATAATAAAACCATCCGATTCTCCAAGCCTGTCCCGCTCCCTACATTAACATTCTGGAAAGATATCAATTAATACAATATCAATAAATATGAAATACATGATACTCACAGCTCTATCAGTAGGTGATCTGGAAGAGCTCGATGGTGGCCCTCCGTATCTTTGAATGAAATAGTAATATGCGATATGATGCATCCCAAAGCAGTGTACTTTGTATACAATGCTGCTCAATTTTGCTCCCATTTGGCAGAAGAACAGGGATACACAACTTTTAGCCTTGCCAAGCTTTCTGTTGAGGTTCTTTCACGTTTGACGAGATATCCACACGCCGTGCAGAAAAGTTGAAATTCGGTGTTTTTGCTGAAAACCTGTTGTAGCGGCAGCAGGAAAGTTGAATATATGTGAAAGTTGGTGTTAGGAGTTATGTAACAATGGGAAGGTTGCAACGAGGGGGAGGGTGGAGAGCAAGAGGTCTTGTAGGATCCCATTATAGCACTGGCAATAGATATGGACATATATGGGGTAAAAATAAAATGATTACGGAAACTGTGGCTGTGTGGGTGATTAGAGTTTGAAGAGTATAAGAGTACTACATAGTGAAGAATAATGGGCACGTAGAAATCGGCTGCCACGAGTAGACTACGGCACGGTACGGTCCTGAATACGGGTCTACGGCTGTCATAGATGGCATACGGGGAATTAAGAAGAACAAAACCCACTACCTTTCAGTTGTGGGAATTTCTAGAACGATTAATTTGCTATGCCAGTACCTGGCATGCTCTACTAGTAATATAGGTGGTCAAGTAGTTCGGATTGGACACTGATGAGTTATAATTTTTGCTGTTGACCAACAGTAAGCGACCATCAATCCGAAAGTATGTCCAATCTGGATAACTGATCGCTCATAGCAATGGAATCTTACCGCATCACAATTGTCGGTAGGCCTTCCTGTTAAGTTCGTACGAGGTGATGATCAAAACACTTGTGGATCACGTGTGCTTAAGCATTTTGGGTCTTCACCAGTAATAACGAAAGTGCAGGCAGACACTTCTCTCTCTGGAAGCAACTAAACTATGCTTGATTAACCATAAGGAAACCAGGGATAGTGTTCCACAGTGAGCAATAATGAAAAAATAAGAAACCATTAGAGACAACAACATTAGAACCTAAATAAAATGACAATCGATCATCAATGAGCATACTCTGCAACCCAATGCGCACACTCGGCAGGCACCGTCATACCCTAAAGGCCTTTCCTATCAGTCATGGGCTTACGGCGCTCAGATGTTCTATTATCTTCTACCCTTGTGTTGAACAAAAATTTTGTTCGATCGGATGCTCGGCTTTAGCCCATCAAGTCAATCTTCTATGTTCTCATGATACGTCACGTTAGACTATGCCTAGTATACCATGATTCCTTCTCGTCGTATCGGATATGAACTAATGTTCACTAATGTTCATGGGAATGAGATTCGGCGGACATTATTAGACGGGTTGTACTTGGATTTCGTGCTTGCCTCCTATCAATCTCAAGGTAACCCCCCGACTATCCTGCAGGCTCAGATTTTCCAGCCGTGACCCATCCACCGCAATCCATCCATTAATACCTTTCGGAAGCATAACCACCCCATTCGTCCCTTCCGGTGTCTCAACACTCATCATCAAACTTTCCACCTCTCCTTGCTCCCCAAACACAGCCGACCACTTGACACCGAACCACCCTAGCCCCGTCTGAAAACCACCCTCCGCCGCTCGCAGCCCACCTCCAAAATGGGGTGCAAGCGCCCAAGTCCTGCCTTGCAGTTCCGTGAGCGTTAGTCCAAGGACATAGAACGTCAGCGCGGGAGTGGGACCCGAGCTCCATCCGTGACTGTGTGATGTGTACGCTGGATCGTCGTTGTATCCGTGGTTGTATCGATATCTACCGTATTCGCACCGACGATTACGGTCAATGAGTGATCGAGTTGTATATTTAAGTGATCAAAAAAGGCGCTCATTAAATCAAAAGAAACACATACGCGAGTGATCCATTAGCTGTGAATCCCTCTAGCAAAGTGCTCTGCACTGACAGATCAGTGGTCAACATGTATCCCCAGGTACGGCGGATGAGCTCCATCGCCCGCGCGTCGTTCCCTGCCTCAAAATGTGCTTGTATCTAATAAATCAAGATAAACACCATCAATATCACCTCAATCGCAAAGATAGACACAAACTTTACACCAAAGATAAAAACGCACCTCAAAACCACTTATAAACGGACTAATCGTATCCGGCAACTCAGGCGCAACAGGCCCAATCCCATTCCAATTCCTCACCAGCCCATCACTAACCATCCTCTTCTGCTCCTCCCTCTCCGTCAAATTAAACAAGATCGCAAACGAATTCGCGTCCTGCGGACACAGCGTCGTCGTCTGATTATCACGATACATCCCTTTACTAGGAAGCCAGAACGCGTTGTTGAATGCCGATTTGAGTGCGGTTGCGTTTTGTAAGTAGGTGGAGGAGAGGGAGGGGAGGGACATGGTGGATGCGAGGGATGATGCGGTGGTGAGCACCTTGTACAGAATTGCGTTCCCTTCGGCGTTATACCCTCCCCCGCCCTGCCTCGCCCAATCTCTCAAACCCGTCACATCCATCAACCCCGTCCCATCCACTTTACCCTCCAAAAACGCTACCGCCTTCGTATAATTCGCCCACACACCCTGCAACCACTCAACATCCCCAGAAAACAAAACATAGTTATCTATACCATCACCTTCTCAGAGACAATGAATGAAAAAAGAAATCATCACTCACATGTCCCAATGAGCGTCCATGCATGGTACGTATCCGATCCCTGCTGGCTAAGCGGCGGACCAGATTCAGGGAGCGCACCCGTTTTAGGGTTGATAGCAGCAAACATCGTCGACAATGCATTCCGCGTCGGGATCAGATCGTTCGTCGAGACGAACTGCGTGGGCACAGCGATACCCATATCACCTACAAACACAAACACAAAGCAAAAGCAAAAGCAAGCCGTACGACCCTTGATGAGCACCTCGGTCCATAATGCACGGCGGACATCTGAAGGAAATCAGGGAAATAGTGGTGTAATAGTACCATGACGCATCCCCCGCCAAGTTCTATCACACCACTATTACGATTGATCGCCCAAAAAAACGAGATGTCCGCCGTGCAAGCAATGCAACAAACAGAATATGCTCACCAGGCCACACAGCACTTCATACACACAGGATTCGGATCGGGCGTAAACGATGGATCAGAATAGAAATAGATGAGCGGGAACCATATACGTGAAAAAAGGGAAAGAAGTAAAAATTAAAAATTAAAAATATTCACCGGTCGCGTTTCGCTCCGTCGACGATGATTGGCCCTGCAACGCCTAATGTCGCGTCATTCGCCCAGGCTGTGCGTGGGGTTAACGGTACCAACCACGCCAAAATCAACACCAACACCAACATCACGCGTGTCAGAAAATAGCAGTAGATGGCCGGAATGTCAGTGTCATGTGCAGATCATTATTTTTATCAGCAGGGGAGGGGAGGTGGGCAAATGGATAGGAAGTTGAGATAGAGATGGTGGGACTTACATCCTGCTGGGGAAAAGGGGACGTGCCGGCCGCTGTTCAGAGCTACGGTGTTAGTCTGCACCGTGTACGCACCAGCATACCAAACTTTTTTTATATACACCCATCAAAAGGACCACCACCATGGATATGAGCATATTTCCACGGACAATGATAACGAATACAACGAATATATGCGCACTTTTCGTTAACAAATCTTCGTCTTTCGACTGTGGATCCTTGGCGTAGAAATACCCCGCGTAGTCCCGCATATTCTCCAAGTGCGGGACGAACGAGATAGCACAGGATACATTCGACAGCGTGATATCATTTTCCGAGTTGGATACGACGGTGAGGTACCTGAACCCACCACGCAGAGAGGATGCAGGTTGCACCCAATACCCTGCGTGCGCGGGTACAGACACCTGCAGCACACCGTCGTACGTGGTGTTCGCAGAGGGAAAGGACGAGTCGTCCGATGCGGAGGGACGGATGAATGCGGGTGACTCGGTGAACGAGAGGGAGAACGAGGATGGAGATGGGTTGTCGTTCAAGTTGAGAGAAATCAGGCCCCCAACCTTACGTAACCAACCAACCAACCCAGGATTGGCTGAGTGATGAGTGGCAAAAGTGGTGGTTGACGCACTTCGATACCGAAATCTAGAGCAATCCACGAGCCGTTGGTTGATAGAGATGCTTTTCCTTTGTTTTTAACGAGTAGATTTGAGTTTTTGACAGTGCCGTGCGAGGAGTGGATTGCAGCTGGATACACCGTCTTGGACTCTGGGGCGAGGTTGAAGGCATCCCAGGGTCCACTTGGTGCGCTGGCATACGACAAATCGAGCCCTAGCAAGACAAACAGAAGAAAAAAGCCTAGTCTCATCACAACTTGTCCACGTAGAGGAGGCTCCTCGAGAGCCATACTTATACAAGAGTGAATAGCATGTCGGGCCGAGTGGATTGTCCCATGATCAGACCAGAACGCCAGCAGATAGGTCACAGTTCAGAAGGTCAAGAAGAAAGGACAAGAAACATCTATTATGTTAGAGTCTGATGTCACTGGGGAGAAGAACGACGAACAGCGGACCGCGCTGTGTTGTACGTCGTATCGTGCGTCGCCCAGCAAAAGCAGTGGATCGCGAATGATGGCAGCCGATTAGAAATTCCGAGAGCCCCCGAAGTAGTTTCCAGAACATCCTTGAACATCCACAAAGTCTCTAGGCAAGCAAAATTTGCATACATTCTCTGAGCATCGAATGTCTTTGACGTTGTCTTGATGGGTGGTGTTATTGAATGGAAGTGAGAACAAAAGTTGAAATCGGATCCGGGTTTGAGTCATGCGTGGCATTACACTTACCGCCGGGACCTTCTAGCCATAACACACCACAACAAGTCAGTGATTGACACTTTTATTGCTCTCTGGCATGAAAACATGGCACCGGATACTGAGAGCATAATTCACAAAAGACAATACTCGCTGTAATAAATGACAACCAGCACAACAAGCGCTGTGCGGCAGAGTGCAGAGACCGGAATCCGAGTGATGAGGTGTGGTTACATAAGCGATGGCAGATTGTTTGGAGAGCTGTTTTGGGTCGTTTAGGGTTTTGCACATTTACCAACAGCTCTGTCAAAGAGCGCCGTTGCCTGTTCTCCAATGGAGTCCCTCAACCTCAACACCCTTGCCAATTCCCTTCCCACCACCCAGCAGAATGCAGAGAAGGAGCTCCTCAACGATTTCAAAGGTACGTCTCCGTCCCCTTAGTTGCGCCCACACCATCGGGGGGATGATAACCTCCATTTCTCAATTTCTCCCATGCATCTCTTCATCACAGCCGCCGCTCTGAGCATCACCACGCTCTACCGGTCATCGAGGAAGAACTCGAAGCGGGCGTACAACGCCGGATACGCAGCTGCGTGCCAGGATCTCCTCAACTTTATCCAGCAGGGTGTCTCGGCGGACGTAGGCCACTCGCCCGCGAGCTCCTCGCATGCCGTCGTCGAGGGCGGTGGCATGACCATCGGGAGGGTGATGGACTGGACAGAGGCGAGGGTGGATGCGATCAAGGCGAGAGAGGAGGAAGAGGACGAGGACGAGGACAGGGAACGTGTCGCCGTGGCCGCGCCCGCGGTGCCTGCCACCCGCACTGCGCCACCACCCGTTCCTACCAAATCAGAAGGCAAGAAACCCGGCCACCCCTCCTCCTCATCCACAGCCTCAGCGTCATCCAGTCGTGTCAAAGAGAACGTGAGTGTATTTTTTTCGAATTTTTTTTTGTGTTTCTTTGTTGCTCCTGATTGCTGACTTTTTTTTTATTGTGTGTGCGTCGTTATTCTAGATGACATCTCTACCGACTCCGAACTCCCCCGCGTCGCACTCGAGCACACAACCACCTTCAGAGCCATCATCGCCGTCGCCACCGCCATCAGCAACGCTCCCGAGGAGCTCGACGCGCTCTTCCCGATCACGGGGTACACCCACAAAGGAATCATTCCGCCAATCAACGACGCTGCCCGTCCACTTCCCCTCCACCCACCCACATTCTCATTCGCACTCGCATTCTCACCTCTCACATCTGTCAGATCCTTCAACAACACCGTCGTCCGTGTCCACCATACAATACCCCGAGACACCCATCGTCAACGTTATCGGTGCAGGCACAAAGCGGCGACACGCCGTCATGCGCATGCTCGATGCCAACACGAATCCACCTACGACGACCATATCCATCGGCGGTCCCTCGTCCACTGTGTCCTCCCCTGGGGGGATGATGATGGGCGGAAACAATAATGCGTACACGGGTTCGACCGCGTCGAGCCTGAGCAGACGACGGACGCGGAGCTCGAGGAATTTGACGCAGCTGCAGCCGCATAATCCGAATATCAGCGTTATCCAGATGAACCCTGAAGCGATGGACGTGGAGGAAGACGGTCGGGATCGGAAGCGCGTAGCTAGACGATGATGTTTTTGTTTTCTTTTTTTTTCACTCATCTTCTATAATTTTTTTTTCTACCTTTTTCTCTTTCTTTCTTCTGCTATCTCGAAATGACACGTTATTCCCTCCCTCCCTCCCTTCCTACTCTCAACATTAGCACTCATTAACATCGTTTTCCCTTTCTCTGCGAAGCGTTTTTTTTCTTCTCTTCTTTCTTTCTTTCTTTCCTACCCACCACATCTTTTCTTAGCATACATCATACATCCAATGACACGCTCTCACCCAACGCCTTGCATATCCATCGTTATCGATCATTTCATCCTCATCCTCATTTTCGTTTCTTTTCTTTCCACCATCGTCATCATCTCATCATCGCTCATCCCTCATCGTTTTCATCGTTCCATGCATCCGTACACTTTTTCTTTTTCTAGTTTTACATAACCATCAAGAGGCTCGACTCAGACTCAAACACTTTAGTAGTAGTAGTTAGTAGTAGTAGTAGACTTACGACTTACCAGTAGTTAGACTCATCTTTCACTTCATTTTTTCATTTTTTCATTCTTCATTCTTCATCGGACCGACACTTTTCTTCTCAGGTTTCCCCATCCCACTTGCACTTTACTTCCACGACACCATCATGTCTTACGAATTTATTTAACTCGGAAGGTCATTTTCTTGGATTTCATAGGTTCTTTTTCTCACTTGTCTGCTGCATTGACATTGTACTTTACTTTTTTCCAAGTAGTTTACGTATTTTTACTTCTCTGCCGGGACTGTTAATCTGCGATAGACGTGCGGGTAGAAGTTAATCGACGCTTTTGAATGTCACTGGGTCTACTTTCTATGTTAAGCAAGAGAATCCTTCAACAACCGGAAATCTATAATCATTTGCCCTAATCCCTCACAAAAATCATGTTTTAACATCACACCAACCGCTTAACATCCTCCTTCTTCTCAACCTCATCAACCTTCTTCTCAACAGGCTTCACAACCTCCTCAACCTTGCCCTCCCCAACCTCCTTCACCTGCTCAACAACACCCCTCCCACCCCACCCAAGCGTCTCTCTCAACTTAAGCCCCGTAGCCTCCTGCACCCAATCCACCGCACCCCTCGCACCCTCCCTCACCCTCTCCCTCCCGCTCTCCGTCGCCTCCTTCACCCGCTCCCACGTCATCCCCGCATGCGCCTTCGCAATCTCGTGCTTCTCCGCTACAGCCGGGAAATACGCGTCCTCCAGCCCGCCGAGGTACGCGCGCAGGTTCGAGGTCGTTTTGGGGAGGAGGTAGTCTGCGGATGCGATGAGGAAGAGGGGGGGGAGGAGGAGGCGTGTAGGGAGGAGGCGGTTGCGGCCTAGGATTGACCCGGTGAGTGTGGCGACGCCGACGTAGAGCAGGTTGGGGGTCATAGATTCTTCAGGGGAGATGATGGACTTGACGCGGTCTGTGGGTATGTCGTGTAACGTGTAATGTGTAATGTGTAATTAGAGTGATGAAATGCATGGTTAGTCGTTATACGCCTTCAATTGGGGGGAGGGTGTGAAAGTGAAAAAAACGCACTTTCGACGGCGTGCTCGACGCCTATCCATTTAGACACCCATCCCTGGACGTGCGCGTGCGCATCGTCGTACGCGCGCATCGCGTGCCGGCGGACGACGCCGATCTCGCGCTCGAGCGCGGAGGGCGATTCGACTAGCACGATGTCGGGGGTGGGCGCGGGGTATATCGATAGCTGTGTGCATTATGCGTATATGCGTGCGTGCGTGTGTGAGGGTGGGTGGGTGAGTGTGTGTGAGGATGGGTGTGAGTGAGGGAGTGCGTGTGTTGTGTTGTGATTCCGTTTTCGTTTGCGTTTAAAGGGAGCGAGAATGAGAATGAGGATGGGTTGGTTCAGCGGAACGCTCGTAGAAAAGTGACAGTTAGAAATCTAGGGAGAAGGATACTGACCTTCTGAGGGTCGTGGATGCCGACAGCCGTTCCTGCGACCGTTGCAGAAAGAATGGCCCTTCTTGGCTACTCACCACCATTACCATTACCATTACCATTACCATTACCATTACCAACACCAACACCAACACCAGCACCGTCATCGTCATCGTCATCATCATCATCGTCGTCGTCGTCGTCGTGGTGGTGCAGAGCAGATAATTCGATTCAAAAAGACAGATACAAACACAACATTCAGCGTTGTATTTCATCACTCTCAGTCCAAAGGAGCGGTATCTTACCAGTCGAGAAGCAGACCGGAACATTGCTCTAAAATTCCGAATTCCGAATTCCAAAGGAGAAAGAGGAAAGAGGAAAAGGAGGGGAGGGGAAGGGGGGGACGAGTGTACTGAGGTAGGTACTTTGTGGCGATGGAAAAGGTGCGGGCTGCGTTCGGGAATGAACGGTCCCGTTGACGGCGTTGTTTGGTTTTGGGGTGTTTGGACAATAATTAAGTAAGTAAGTAAATGATGGGAGGTGAGGGGTGGTTGGTTGGGTTAGGGTTATGTTTTATCCCTTCCGCTTGCTCTCGTGTCTCCGTTTGATGATGGGACTCCGTTCTCTTGTTTTCCTGCATCTATTGCATAGCGTAACGCCAGAAATAGAAGCCCCTCGAATGAACGAGAGTTTTTCTGACTAGTTGCGTATAAGATGCTTCTAGGCACGTCTTATTTCATGCCCTTGACCAACCCTTGACAACATATCTGCCACATAGTCTCTACATTTTCATAGATCTGGGTTATCTTTATTTATCCTCTATCTCTGGTAGACCAGCTCCAATAGAAAGGTCACAAGGAGGTGTAGTGGCGCAGGTTCCTGACTGAACTCAAAGCAAACTCAAAGTATCCTGGGAAATTTTCCGCATCCAGAAGGCTAGATACCTTTTGCTAGTCCAAATCCGTATTAAAACCCAAACCATACCCCAATCAGCCATGATCTCTCTCACGAGAACAGTTATTGTCTTCCGATTACCCACACATGTTTGAATAGCCAACTGGTGACCACATCGATAAGACGGCGATCAAGTTGGACTCCATCTATGGGCGCTTAATCTTATGCATGACACATAAAAACACCATCGTCGCTCGACACTATCCTGCACAGGATTGTGTCTCGCCCTTCGGATACTTGCCACAGCAACTTCCACCTCGTACGCTGTGGCTTCATCCGAAGTACAAGACAAATCTCCAGTTTTAGTTCTTCCACAAACCACCTACTTTAACATAATAATGGCGTTACTGTGCTCCAACCCCGTCTCTTCTTTGCCCTTTCTGGGGAGTGACGTACCACCAGAGGTGCAATATATCCACACGCAAGACCTCGACATTGAAACCGCCATACTCATCGCCCAACTCGCCCAAGAGGACATCGAACAAGTACTAAGCACGCGCAAAGGCAAAGCCCGCGAAACCTCCCCCCTCTCCGACACTGAGCTCGCCTGTCAAATGCAGCTGGAGATCTTCCAGCAAGCGGTGGTATTCTCGGAGGACGCGGTCCTCGCGCGAAGTATAGATGCTGCTGTGGCCGCTGATGCGGCGTGCTTGGATGCGTTTAGCGTTGTTGAGCAGGCTGCGTGTGCGGATCGACGGGCGGCGGAGATGCTTGCTCGGGGAGAACGGCTTCCTGCGAGAACTGAAGCTCAATCTCGTGTTGCAGACCCGGATTTTAGGATGGAGCCTGTTATACCCGGGTATGTCCTTGCTTTACTTCATTTTTATGCTGTGCTAAGGTGTTACAGTGTTCCGGTAGACGATTCTTTAGCACCAGATACAAAACATGGAGCAGAGTGTTCAAATTCAAAAGCGGTGGATGTCAATCACACTGTAGATAAGGCTCTAAATCCTTTACCAAAACAAGAGGACGATTCTCCAAGGTTAATCTTTTCAAAATACGTTTCATTTTTCACATATTTAAATTCTTACCCTCCACTAGCCGTAAATGCAAATACAAACACAATATAGTCGACCTCAAACCAGCGTTTCCTTTCATCTGCGACGGGTGTGGAATCTCACTCATAAATTGCACAATCGATAAACAAGAGGAAACCCAGGTCTTGGAGAAAGACCGACTCTACTGCTACTTTTGCCACACTTTTCTCGGCTGCGCGGTGAAACTTTCGCCGCATAAAAGCTCAGAGGTATGTACAAATTGCAAAAAATGGACTTGTACCCTTTGCAAGGAACAGGGACATCTGTTGGTTTCTCCAAAGGTTGGCCTCCTTGTGGACCATATCAGGAGGAGGGTTGCCAGGGCTAGTGGCGCTTGGGGGGGCAAGAAGCGTGCTCGACGATCTCCGAGTATGAGTCTCACTGAACGTCGGGAAAGTAGGCTGTCTATGGTTACAGATATTGAAAGTAGTTAAATACAGACCTACGCTGAGGAATGCAGAAGTAACGATTGTCAATGAATCCAATAAATATCATGTTTCGACACTGTCTCTGCCAGTGGCAAGGTTGGATTAGAACCGCTTATCACGCCAATTGTCTAATTTTGACATGTTGGTTCTCTCATTATCTAAATCGGTCTTACTCCATGATTGAGCTATATTGACTTTCATTTTTGGGCTTAGGAAGTTGTGTGAACGGCAGAATTGCGAGAAGGTCATGTGGTTGACGCGTGTTGACTTTACTCACGATCGATAAAGACGCCATGCATCACGTTCTGGGCGCTTAATGCTTCTATAAAGCTTTCCTGCAGCACGGACTTTTCCCCACGGACTTCCGTCACCTCTCTTCAGGTAACCCCCACCATCAACCTTCCCTTTGGCCCCGATATACCTGAAGAGTCGGACAACGTCCAGTCTATACCACCACATTGAATCGCAATCATGTCTGCCATACACACTCGATCCAGACCATCGATAGCACGCGATCCGGGTCCTTCCTACAGCGCGATCGACGACTATGAGATGGACTACGAGACATCCGCACTCATCGCGCAGCTCGCGCTACAAGACATCGAACAGGCCTATTCATCCCGCAAAGGAAAATCGCGCTTCGACGCTGGCTTGACGGACGAGGAAATGGCGTATCAGCTCCAGCTCGAGAGCTTCCAGCGGCTTCTGGCTGAATCTGAGGATGCGAAGCTTGCGAGGAGTCTTAATGCGGCTGTGTGCGCTGATGCGGCGTATTTGGAGGCGGTTATGGTTGCTGAGGAGGCGGCTAATGCGGATAGGAGGGCTGCGCAGTTGCTTAGTCGCGGTGAGAGGCTCCCGAAGCCGACTGCTGCTCAGGCTCGTGTCGAGAGCAGGGGTTTTGTTATGCATCCGGAATCCCAGAGGTAGGTCAATTTCATCCTACAAAATCCAGACGAATTAATTGTATTTGATAGTACATATTTCAGGAATTCCATGCCTCAGCCAGCATACGAAGTTCCTGTCGATGATTACGATGATGATATCTCCGATACAGAAAGCTACATTGGAGAATTTGACAGAATGCAGCTGGAAAAAGACGTCAAATGGAAGATGGTCGAAAGTAAGGCTAAAGCGCGGGAGTGGCGACCAAAGGCAGCGCCAATGCCAAACGCTACTGCTGGACCAAGTGTCAATCGAAATAGGACGTAAGTAACGCGCATATAGCTACGACATTTTACAACTGATTGGTATTTTCACGGTTGATAGAGTCGCTTGTCTCGTTTGCACCGAGAAAGTGAGATATATCAACGCGGTCAAGACACCATGCGATCACTATTACTGTGAAAGCTGCATATCATCCCTGGTGGAATACACAACTCGAGACGAGAGCATGTTCCCCCTGAAATGCTGCGGCATAAAGCCAATCCCCTTCACCGAAGTCATCCCATTCCTATCAAACGAGTTGATCAAGCTCTACAGAACAAAGGAAAGCGAGTTCAGCGTCCCAGTTCAGGAGAGAATTTACTGCGTTAGCGCGACCTGCTCTACGTTCCTCGGCTCGTCCGCCGACTACAAAAAGGTCAGCCACGTCGTCTGCCCGACATGCACGTTGCGCACGTGTCCGAGGTGTAAGAAGGCAGCCCACACCGATGAAGAGAGCTGCGCTGTCAATGCTGCGAATATCGAGCTCAAGGTTCTTGCGGTCAAGTCGGGCTGGCAGACCTGCCTGGGATGCAAACGCCTCGTTGAGAAAAATCAAGGCTGCAATCATATTACGTGCCGATGCGGAACTCAGTTCTGTTACACTTGTGCGTTGAAGTGGAAAACGTGTGGGTGTCCGCAGTAAGTAAAAGATAAAATTTGTATTAGCAGTAGTTACACACGTATGACTGCATGTAATGTATGACCGTGCAAAGGACATCCATCAATTTATCCATCGATCATCTTCAAGCGACTGGCCAAAGGGTAAATAATACCCATCGATATTTCGACGCATCACTATCATGATGATATCTACCCTCGAGGCGGTTATTAAAATCACAACAATGCGTGCAACATGGTCAACTCACCTGACCATCCCTCGGATCAATCGATAAGAACCACGGGCGCTTATAGTATAATGCCTCCTCACCACTCAAACGGCTTTCCCACGGGCACCTGTCTCGCTCTTCAGATATCCACCACCATCCAGTCGACACACAGCAGCCCTGAATTGTGATTCCATCTGAAGAGCAAGACACTTTCCTCGGCCCTTGTATACGGGGGTATACTCGTTCCGACGCTGAAATACGACTGTCTTTGATCTATACCCATCATGTCTTTGTTAAGTCCAATCTCTCGGGCCCCATCGATGGATGTGGCAGGTCCTTCGCGTACGACACCTTCTGAATACGAGATGGACGCCGAGACCTCTGCGCTGATCGCCAAACTTGCGCTCGAAGATCTTAATGAGGTCTATGCGGCGCGCAAAGGCAAAGCGCGGGCAGACGCGCCGCCTACGGACGAGGAGCTTGCGTTTGAGATGCAGTGTCTGCATTACCAGCAGTTAATTACGCTAGCGGACGATGAGCGGTTGGCGAAGAGTATTAGCGACGCTGTGAGTGCGGATGAGGCGTATGTGGCTGCATTGGTGGCGGCGGAGGAGGCAGCTGAGGCAGATCGACGTGCGGCGGAGATGTTAGCGAGGGGAGAGCCGATGCCGGAGCAGAACGAGGCGCAGGCGAGGATGGAGGATAAGTCGTTTGTTATGCATCCTGAGCCGCCGAGGTGAGTCTAATTTCACTTGGGGAAGTTCTGTGGACATTGATGCAAGGGGTATAGCACAAATTCTACAGCGACGTCTGCAAATATAGGAAAGCAACGGGAAAAGCTTGTTGACATAGCAGATGAAGAAAGTGTTGGACCTCCATCGACATTGGTTACTCCACCTTTCATCAAGCCAACAAATGACAGCAACCACACCCAGGTGTCCATCGCCAAAGTAAGCGTGGGTGGACCTGCTTCGAGTTCTTCTTCAACAACCAAGAAGCGACATCCAACGTGAGTGTTGCCTTTGTTTTCGGGAATAAAATTACAATTTGCGACTTTTTAGGATTGAGTGTACAATCTGTACGGAATCGTTCCCGGTGCACAGCGTTTTACGCGCTCCTTGTAATGATTATTACTGTCAACCATGCATTAAATCTCTCGTCGAACATTTTATTCGCGACGAGTCCCTGTTCCCACTTCGGTGCTGCCAGCAACATATTCCAATTAACCTCGTCGAGCCATTCATTTCCTCTTCGCTCAACAAAATGTTCCGCGCAAAACACCAAGAATACAGCGTATTAGCAAAAGACAGAGTCTATTGCGTGACTCCGTCGTGTTCAAAATTTCTGGGGTCGAGTGAGGGGGATACAATGTACGAGATATTGTGCACAGATTGTTGGACGTCAACATGCCCAAAGTGCAAACAAGCATATCATGGAAGAGACGAGTGTCCTGTCGATACCTTGAGAGTCGCGCTCCGTGAGCTTGGTGAAAGGGAGGGCTGGCAAACGTGCCCTGGGTGCCAGGTACTGGTCGAGCTCGAGCTGGGGTGCTATCATATGACGTGCCGTTGTCAAAGCCAGTTCTGCTACTTGTGCGCGGCGCCGTGGAAGAACTGTGAGTGTCCCCAGTGGGATGAGGCCAGGCTTCTCGCTACTGCAGAGAGGAGGGTGGAGAATCAGGTTGGGGAGAGAGTGGCGCGAACCATGGGCACAGCAGACTGGTTTGCACAGGTTCAGAATATGGCGGCTAACTTGCGGGTTACCCATGACTGTACTCCCTCACATTCCTGGCAATACCGGCCGGGTGGCGGACGGTGTGAAGAGTGTCATTTCGAGCTCCCAAATTATCTTTTGGTAGGTATTGATTTAGGATGATTATGATTGAACTGACGAACTCTGCCTCAGGTTTGCCGCGGATGCTCGATTCTGGCTTGCGTACGCTGCAGCCGTAATCGGCTCTGAGTTTTCGGATGCTTCTGTAAGTGCCTGAAACCTTTGGCGTTAGCTTCGCTGACACTGAACTTAAAATGTACCGGCAATGACAGATCCTCTAAATCAATCTGTTCATCACCAAGATTGTCGTGGATAGGTAGTTGATGAAAGATTGTCGCATGATGTCTCTATTGATAAGTAGGAGATTGTTACGAAGAAAGCTGTTGTAGAAATTAGCTGTCGGAACACCTGAGAAACGAGTGGAAGATCAGGAAGATAGGTGATTCCCATGCCAAGGCGGGCCAATCGGGTGTAAGATCACATGATGAGTGATTAGGTAATGGAGTATTTATCTTGTTCTGGGGTGTTTCTTGTGGTTTGTTGGGTGAACGCAACTTGGCCCGTCCGCCTCTTGTTTTACGGTACTTCCTGGCCTAGGAATGCAGTCCCATTCTTCGCCACCAGGGACCTCGACCAGCTTGAAGAAAGCTCCGGCGGCGGCGGTGGCGGCGACCACAACGACGACCACCCAGCTCCAAACGCTCACTTCTGGCGATTCCATAAGAGCATCTGTCAACCACCTGCTTGCAAGGGCGTTTTCTCTCCCCTGCTCGACAGCTGCGTTGGCTTTTACTCAGCTCGTTCAGCCAACCTCGCGATTTCAGCTGGCTCTTGACGCGTTGTTGCCAATTCTTGATTCCAACACGTCTGCTGAGGTCAGTATCTGATTGTCATCTCTCTCGCTCCATTTTTCTGCCAGAAACAGGGGCTCACCATCGATGTGCACGTTCTACAGCTAGCTCAACGGATTCTGGTCTCTTTTATTCTGTATTCGCTGTATACGCCCCATCCCGTCACCATCAACCCCTTCAAATCGGCTCTCCTCGTGGCTTACGTGAGGGAGCGTGAAAAGGCCGTCAGCATTGCAAATGAGGGTGGAGTTAGCCCCAATGAGCAGTTTGTTTGGGTCTTGTGGAAAATCCTGAAAGGTGATGGTAATGATGTGAGTGTCACCATTGTTTCCGCCCGCCACGCTCTTTCTAATCGTAGCCAATCCACCCAGATTGGCCCATATTCCCCGAGCACGCTGTCACGCTGTCCACTTCCACCTAAACTAAGAGCGATTAATCTGGTCCTTGATGAAGAATTGTATAATAGTATTTCTGACATGTACGTCTCTGTTGGTCGGCTCGATGATTCAGATGCTGATTAATCTCATTTCTTCTCCCAGAGACGATTCTACTTATCATTATTTTGTAAACAAACGCAGGCTATCGGCCTCCTCCGATACTGACGAATCCACGACCAACTCTACGCATACGCACACCTACATTCACGACTCGAGATCGCCTGTTCCTCGTGCAATCTCGGACACTCCATCTCGCTCGCCCGTCAACTTTGATGAGGACAGAAAGAATGAAAGGCTCATCCATGCTATGAAGCTTTTGCTGGCAGCTCGCGATCGCGTTCTCAGTCTGTCTGAGCAACGAGTACGTACATTTGTCTTTCAAATGAAGTCTGATGATTGACCCTTATTCTCATTCAGATGCTGGTACCGATCATCCCCGACCTTGCCAACACTAATATCATCACCTCCATCGATCTGGCCCCCATCATCGCACATAATCCTACCATTGCGCACCCGCTCCTCGTTGCCCTGCTCACGAACCCCAACCCGGAGAAGAACAATCCTCTGCCGTTCTTGGACGTCATTCCGTTCTTACCTCCCACACTCGCAACTTTCGACCTCTTTGGCCGCCTTTTGCGCGACCAAACGAGGGTCACGGTGCAGGGATACTCCACGGTTGCTGACCTCGTGTTGATTGAGGTCTTGGCCCGCTTTGTACACGAGTGCATCAACTGGCTGGACCACGCAGAGCGTGAGGAACGAGAGGGCAATATCAGTGATGATCGATTTGCTAAAGGAGTCCAGAACGTGAGTTTTTCCGTTCCTTACGTCGTTGGCGCGTAATATAATGATGCTAATCCTGTTGTGTCTCAGTTGTGCCGGTTCTACAACTCGCTCATCAAGTTCAACATTGTCGATCCGACTGCGGACGCAGACTCGACTGAGATGGCACACTTTAGCCTGCGCAATGCCCGCTTCGAGGAAGCCAACAATCTCTATCGCGTCATCGCCACATCCAGGTTCTAAAGCCTTGCATCCCTGCCTTTCTTTTGTCTGCCACACGTCTGTCAAAACTTCCATGGTTTTCCGGTTCTCCTACTCCTAAATTCTGTTTCTGTTTGGGCCTGTGCAATATACTGTGTACGGGCATTATCTATATCTTCGGGACCATCCATCGACTGCGATATTCGACTTTCGATTATCTCATCATTCATCGTTATTCAACCTCAATGGCCTGTCGGGGTCAAGTTTCGCAGTCCAATGGATCCCTCTCAGCTATCTCTCGCGTATCTGATACACCACTATTCAAATTATCGTCTCTGTCTAATTATGAAGATGAAGAAACCGTACAACAGACACCAAAAAAACAAGACAAAAAATGTTACTCGATTGTTTAGGACACTCTCTCTTACAAGTTATGCGTTAGGTTTTTCCATGTATTAAGCTCGGATTTGGGTTGAGTTTGGTTTAGGACAGTTAGGGCGTTGAATGGGGTTGGTTGGGGCGAGATGCGGCGGTGTTGTAAAAGGAAGAAGGAAGGAAGGAAGGGCGTGGTATGAACAATTGACGGAAAAGAAAATCACGTTTCGAGGAGAATCGTGGTTTTTATTTTCTCTTATGCTGACTGTGTTTTCGTGTTGAACTAGTGGACTCTATATCTTTCCCCATCTTCGCCCTTGACCTCCACTTCTCACCAAACTCTTACCTCATACCCTTTATTCCTACCCTACCTTTTCCTACTCGCTTTCCTCGACCCACCCCTGTATGTATATCCCTATTATGCAACATTTTTACCTTCTCTCTTTACTTGCATCTTTTTTTATTATTTGTTTTGTCTGTTTGTTTGTTTCTTGTATCCATGTCATATACCTCTTTTTTTCCCGCTATGTCGTCGCTTGTTGGGTTTTTCGTGTTCTGTTTCTGTTTCTGTCCGTTTTTTTTCTTATCTGATCCGGCTGGATCTGTGATGGATGGCGATGGATGGTAATGCCGAGCGATACCTCTTCATTAGAAGCCACCAGGGCCTGACCTCCAGTCAACCGACATGCTTCTCGTCATTGATGAACATCGTTACTATACCCCCATTCATGTTGGACTTTCAAGTTAGACTTATTCTACTGTCTACATATTTTCGACATTGATTGTTCTGTTTTACACTGTACATATTTTTTTCTCGTTGTTTTCGAACTCGCTTTGAGAATTTCTGTGTTGTGGGTTCTACATTCCCTGGATTGTCGTTGATTTTTTCATTTTTTCCAACTCGGGCCTACCGTTATAACTTATCATGATGCTATGATGATTCCGCCGAGATATCTGACCCCTGCGTCGTATCTTCTCTGTACCATAAAATATATGCATTTCCAAAATTATAATCCTCCACGTTTGTTGTAACATTATTTGTCGTTAGACTATAGAATCGACATTATGGTACAGAGACTTTATTTTGAGAAGTGAATGGCTTGAGATATCCACGCAACTCGAACCGGACTAGCGAAGTACGTGGAACAGGTGGCATTATTCATTATCTTCCTCCCAAACTTGAACTGCTCCTTGGCAAGAGAAGACCCAAATGATTCTGTGCATGTATGCGCCAAGACGATTTCGGAGCGCAATGGATGGCCTAGACTTCATGGCAGAGTGAATATCGACAGCCGTATATGGTGATAACGTTGAATATGATGTTCAGCGGAAGTTAGGGGCTTAATGGCTGGGTTGGTGGAGCCATAGCATCGTTGACACTACAAAACACGTTGAGCATTGGCGTCAACGTCGACAATTTTCTGGATGTATGCGCACTGCGCAAAGATTTCATCAACCTTCCAGCACATTCGCTATTGGGCCACGGGGATAGTAGCAATGTACGCCTGCAATTGCAGGTCGGAGGCTAGTCGGTTCAACGAGCAGCTTTATAATGAGGCCAGTTGTGTGATCGTTACCGCCATGAACTCCGAACCCTCCAGAATTTAGAATAGCCGGGTATTGTCATAGGGTAAAGCTCTCGCAAAATTTCGACGCTTCGTCAACAGCGACGATGCCTCCCAATCCCGCGATGTCCTTAACCGGTGTTATGGATGTTGGTCGATCCTAAGCGTCCTTGAGGTTACGTGGCCCGGTTGATATCATGGGATTAAGAGCTTGATCCGCATCATCTGTCCATGGGCGTGTGGTTGACACGTTGCACGAAGTAGCTCTCGGGGATTAGGAATGTAGGCTTGTAATGCTTCATGGTGGCGACGAGTCCACAAAGGAGTGTCGATAAAGTATGGATACCTGGAGGCATTTGACAGGCAATACGAACAGAAGAGATGGCTGATTCGCTGCAAATTGCAAAAATGTAAGCAATAAATTGGAACATAGTTTATTGTTACCTACCATTGGCCCTCGACAATTTCATTAAGGAAGACGGTGAAGGGAATAAGGCGAGTACTTTACGTCACGCTCACGATTCTACCTTGACCTTGACTCTGACTCTCTCCGGTTCCCGCTGCCTGCCCTTTCCTTTAAGATCTGAATCCAGCCTTGGTTCATCTTCATTCTCGTCCATGTGTGGCGGCTCTTCCTCCGCCGACATTGCGGCAACTATCAAGCGAGATATAATACGCGCAGAAAGGCCTAAAATTACGCCAGTAATGCATGCGACGCCGCAGAAAACATACAGCGGGTACAGGGCCTCCAAGAGGTATACAATGATGTTGTACGGCGCGCGTATGAATACAGTCGTAAAGATATCCACGAAGACAATCACCGGACCCAGAACATAGAGAATTATTGGTAATGGCGAGAGACGTAGGAATGGGCGAAATAGAGACCATATGAAGGCGAACGTGGTTCGAACCACGGAGGAAGCGAATGTGATGTATGGTATCACACGGAGGATGGGCGCGGTGAACTCAGATGCTTGCGCACTGAAGTTTTCTATGGTCGAAGATGAGAACTCTGTCGCTGGGTTGGGTGTCAACGACATTGGATAGAGCTTGAAGTCGTGGTTGATGGCAAGTGCAACGTAACCCTAAACCTAGGAGCAAAGTCATTTGAGAGTCCGCATTACCGCTTTGGGACCGTTCATGCGCGCAACGCCTTCGACGCCATACGTCTCGGCCTGCTGACCTGAATCCACCGTATCTTTTCATTCAATCACCCATCTAAACTACTCACCAGATTTTAGTCGGAAACTTTGAATATTTACTTGTTCCTTGCTATCTAACATATTCATATTTATCTATGTATATTGTCATTTTCTTTATCTGTATGCTCACTTTAGATAGAATGCAAGGTTAATCCCAATCAACAATCCATTGAAACTCTGTTAGGCCTAACCTTGCTTGTTTGCGTTCCAAGGCTGCATGTTCCTCATGTTCAAGATCTTGCTGTTAAAAGGATACGGAGCCTGAATAGGTGCCCGACTTCTCTGTATATCAACTCCTGTGCGTCACCTCCTACCATAAGATCCCCTCAAATAAAGAAAATTTGACGTTCCCCGGCCATTTCAGATGTCGGTTCATTGCGCTGTCGCGCTGATTCTTATAGTGGAAGCTACAACCTCTGACACACTACTTTTCTCTTTCATGATAGTGCAAATAACTGCTCGGTATCTCAAATGTGTCTACAAATGTACACCTCACATGTTCTCGGGTTAACAGGTAATTACTGATTCAACACTAACCAGCATGTTGGAATTCTCGGCTGCTTGACCGTAGCCTAAAAAATAGTAAGTGATCAGATTCCACGACGAGGCCTATATAAAGCGTACCGTCCACCTGTCCATTTGTCTGGCACAAATCGACGATTGACTGAGCAGTTACAGCCACGTCTGAGCTGAAAAGGATTTCATATTAGTAGAATAACAAGGTAAAAAACATATTCTACAGACCACCAGGAGTGCACAGCTTGTCCGTTGCCCCACACGTTTGTACCACAGATTACTGACTGCCCTGATGAGCAAAAAGTGATTACATCGGGATTTGCTGGGACCATGCAGTCGCCGGTGCCGAGGCTAGACAAGTAATTGATGCACGCTTGCGCAGTGCTCACCGAGGTGGTCGCACCTCCTGTTAAGCAGTAAATGATATAATCATCCTCATTGCGACTTGAAAGTGCATCTAAAAAACGCAGTTCATTCATTAGTCTCTCAATTTATACTCAATAAAATGACATGTCAGGTACTCATGGTGCGATTGCGGTATAGATCGGCGGAGGTCAACCCGAGGGATTCTAACGAGGGTAATCCAGGACCAGGAATGACCTCTGGATATTCCGAGTCGGTTGGAGGAAGTTTGGCATCTTCCGAGGTGGCGGGGGCAGCGATGATGCAAGTTAAGGCTGACACCAAAAAGCAGAGCGCGAGGGATCTGAAAAACATCATTATCTTTATATGCTCATGAGATTCCGTCATTTATGATCATACATGTCTTGTACTTTACCTATGCTGCAGGGAATCTTAATACAGCAGAATATTCCATTAAAGTGAAGTGCATCGACAATTTATACCTTCGCAGAGAAATTGGCGGCAGAACGTTTTGTACACATTGTATGCCACGGTGTGCATCAGGTGGCCAGAAGTATGTGTTAGAAGATTTAGGAGAATACTCTTGCATGTGCAAACCGAGTCGTTACCTCAGTGATCGTGCCTGCGATTTGATAGCATAAGGTTTTGTGCCGCCAGGTGACTTCAGATGTGAGGAAGCAACTAGTTCGCAGAAAGCTTAATAGTGATAAGAATTAAGCAAATCGAGGTGAAATGGTTCGGAAGCGTACCAAAACAAGAGCGAAATGCATAACACACGCTTCATCTGTACCTAAACATACTATTCATGTTAAGAGTTTTATGCAGAAGCAATGATCAACGGGTATCTCGTACAACAAAGAAGCCAAGAAGCTTCTCATCATGAAGCTGTTAACCATCATGGGTAAATAGTAAAATTAAGACAGATAAAAATACAATAGACAGCTAGCCACGCTTGCCACGCTTGCATGCAAGGAGCTAGGAGAAAACACTCAGACTAAAGTCACTAAGAGGGAATGGACAGAAGACGACTCACAATCTACGTCTACAGACAAAATTGATCTGTTATTCTTCATATGTTGCTGGACGATTAGTACATATATATGCGCAGTTTACATCAAGTTTCCCAACAATTATGCCTTGGAGATAAGCAGAACAGCCACAATAATATCCCAATGAGGTCTTTATCTCAGTTCGTCGGGTTTCCTTTCAACATTGTGAAAGCAACAACTTCGGAAAAAAATTGACTGATCAGATGTCAGGTGTCTCGCACAATGGAGAAGGCAAGAAGCCTCTGAAGGGGGTCCTGTTGGTAAATATATATAGATAGATAAAATTGGAATAGACGACATGCCTATGTAATTTATGCTCTGTCGACTACATATAAAGGTAATAATGAATGTTTAACATAAACAGATTGGGGCAGCGCTCATGACCACTTCTGAATGGTCCCAGTCACCGTAAGTGACTGTTAAAATTGAATATCTAAAGAGCATGGGCTATTCAGAAGGCTCTTCCCTCAGAATAATATTCATTAAAAGCTTACGTGTCCGATCAAAAAGAGAAAAAAGACTACATGCCTTTTCGTATTGGCCGCGTTTAGGAGGTAGATTTGCCTTGGGGAGCTTAATGAAAATCAAATGTTGTCTTGACAAAGGAAACGAGGGGTCAAGACCACATGAAATTGTTGACTGAAAGGTCTCTGATAAGTTTTTTGTACGCCAATGGAACACGAGTACAACACACGTAGCTTGTGGGCAAGTGAGTACACGGTCTAAGTGTATAGTATTACTCAAAAGGGGTGGGCCGTGAGAAATTGATGCAACAGCCCCGGGCCGAGGGAAGGCACCGCCAAGCCTCTGTTGAAACCTTGAAGATGAATCCCGCGCGTTCTTGAAGATTAATCATCTACCATCTTCTCAACTAGTACGAATATAGACCAAACCAAGGAAAAACAAGTCTCGCGTGTGCATATTTTCAGTGTTTTTTAGGTCTACCATTGACTGATACTCAGTTTTACAGAGTCCCGAAGCCCTGCGAAGCTATAGAAATTCTGCACAGCTTGAGCATATCGGTATCGTGCAGCGTCGGCAGCAGCATATTGTCAGGGAAATGGATAGCGAGTTCAAGTTCATCAGATGCCCTGTCGAGAGCTTCATGAACACCTACCTGCCTTTTGTCCCAAATGACAAGGAAACGCAATATTTTGTCCAGCAACTTTTACAGGGCACTTTAACGGGGGCTGGTAATGCTTCTCATTCCAGCGACGTAACTACACGGCCAGTGTTGTCTGTATTAACGGGAAACGAGACAACTTTCGCTTTTCGAGATTACCCACTCCAGAGAAAGCGGGGGCGGCAGTCTAACAGCAAAATCACCGTCTTTCGAGGATGGGAGAAGATTGCACAGACCATTGGAAATATTGAATATCCTGGGGAACGAAAACGCAACAAATTCAGCTACGCAAACGTGCCGAACAAGAGGATAGCTTCCTCCAACCGAGGCTACAACAACAAAATCGATGCCGCATTTGTTGCAGCCTGCGATACGCACAAGCCGCTTCAGACGACCGACGTAGCTGTTGTAGTCGGGCACAAAGTTGCTGCGTCGCACACTCGGCAAGTGAGTTCCATTTCACAACTCAGCTAACGTCTGTTCTTTTGCACGTGTCTTCTGATATTTACTCACTGTAGAACGCGTTACATGTCGTCTCTTCCAATGTTCAGATTATGAACGAAGACGTACGTCGTATGTTCACTTTCGGGGTGCGCTTTCTCTACATTTTGCTGTTGACCGAGCTGACATCCACGATATGCCACACAGATAACAGCCGAAAGGCATAATGTCACGCTGTGGTATCATGATCGTTCACATTCAGCCGCATCGTATCCCTTTAACTTATCCACGGTCTGTAGCTTTCCTCATTGTTAGAACATTTCTCTGACAAAATTCACACAGAATCCTAAATTATTCATACAAGTTCTTATTGCATTTTTGTTTGCAACGGAAGAAGAGCTTGGCTACGATTCAATGGTAAAGCTTAAACCCGACCGAAACTACACATTCAAGATTCCAAGTTTACCGGGCAGCGACAAGGTTCGGTTCTTTCGCACCGTGGAGGGCCTGTCGCTCTATCATTCGAACGGCATCACTGGTCGAATGACGCGTGTTTATAAAGTCGTTGAAGTCAGAGAAAACGGCGAAGCGTTTGGAGATCCTCTCGTTTTGAAAGACGTGTGGCTCGACAGCTCTGCGAAAACGGAAAAAGAGATACAGAACGCCATTTTTACCGATATCAAACAATTTTGGGACTGCCCAGACGACCCGCCGGAATTAAAAGGCTTCAAAGAATCTCACAAAAATATTGTTGGCGATGACAGCTATAAGCAGTACTTTCTCCAGATTGTCCTGGACTACAGCGGACAGAAAACTAAAGTACGAGTAGAGAGAGGAACCGAAGTCAGAGGTTTCTTCGACGCTGAGCAAGACCTCGCACTGGATGCTCCGGTAACTGGTACCGCATCACAAGGATCGCAGTCTATGAATGATCAGACATTTGTAAACACACAGCGAATTGTTTCCCAACCACCAGCACTTCCAGCTATTCCAAGCGAGCAGAAGAGGCAATATCGCATCCTTTTCAAGGAGATTTGTAGACCTTCTGGACGGCTCGAAACCCTTGGAGAAGTGGTCAATGTGCTATCGCAAACCCTCATCCGTAAGCGATTTGTTTTTCCCACCTTTGATTTGCAAATCCTTACGCATTCTATCTAGCGCTCCAGCTTTTGTTTTTGCGCGGGATGGGTGCATAGGGACATCAGTTCTGGAAATATTCTTGCCTTCAAGAAGACTTTAGAGAGCAAGGGCCCGTGGCTCGCGAAGCTTTCTGACCTTGAATATGCCAAGAAATTTTCTTTGCCAAAAGGTACTGCCCCCGCAGCAGATCAAAAGACCGTATGTACCTTCTTGTCTTACACCGTAACCGTTTTCTGAATATGTATGTAGGGAACACCGTACTTTATGCCTCTGGAGCTTATGATGTCGTCTTACCTCTTTTCTGCTGAATTCATCAATGCAATCATCGAAGCGCCCCTTGATCCTGCCAAAAATACAATCAAAACTGAACAAAAACGTATAAACGCGGAGAGGCTCGCCCAATTCAAACAAAAGCTTCAGATGTCTACAACTGCCAAAAAGGCCACTGGAGTCGTTCACAATTTTCAGTACGATTTAGAATCGATATGGTGGATTCTTCTCTGGAATATATGCTGCCGTCTTCACCCAGAGCACTCGACACAGTCCCTCCAGGACTTTGGCAAGGCTATTTTCGTGAATGAGATGAAGCCAACTGATTCCAGAATGAGGTGCATCACCGAACCCTCAATCGGAGAATCTATCGTCGCCGAGGCACCAGAATCGCTTTTCCCTCTTGTCAGTGCTCTCTTTCTGTTGAGGCATGATCTCTACCAGCACTACGTCGATCGTGGTAAAAGGGAAACATATGATGATATCAGATCGTACTCTAAGATCCATAACATCTTCTTCTACATCTTTAAACTCCTCAATAAAGAAGTTACTGAGGCTTCTGAACCTCAAAATCCTGACGACGATGAAGGGGATTCACATTGGTCCAAAATCCCTTTATTGGTCAAGGAACGTATTAGGAATTCTGGGGCAGAAGGATCAGCCGTGGGAGAACCGGAGCGTAAGCGTCCTCGATCCAACGAAGACCATGTCGATGCGAGGGAGGTCGAGAGCGAAGGTAGGACCGGCGCCAAGCAATCTAGAAAGAAGTAACAGAGATAGATAGTAGCTCTAGCGTTCTGGCTTGCTTTGATATAATTCATGTAAGTATTAAAGTGAGTGGAGTAATACATATGCATAGATATCGGTACACCAAAAATTAGCAAATATGTATATTATAAAATGCTTGAATGACAGTCACCCGTTGATTCAACGCGTTGCGCTTTGACGTCTGCCAACCTCACTCTGGATCACAGGTCAAGTCAGTGAGTCCATTCGGCAGATCATTAATCCTCCATTGCTATTTTTGCTCAGGGTACTAACACCATTGGATACGGCCACTCAATTAATTTAGAAGAAACGAGGGAAGACCTTTCACGCTACGTGACTCCAGCTCTTGAGTATTCTTTCCAAGTTCCACTGAAGACAAAAATTAAATACTATCATGCAAGAAACTTTACGTACCATTGTCCGGTTCAATGGGCTTCTAAACATCATACGTACAATGGTAAACGCCTAAAAATATGACCATTAGGAGCAGACTCTAATGGAAGTTTGTGCCAGTTTGATTGAACAACGGATGTGGGCCCTTGTGGGCCAAAGTTGGCTGGTTTGGGTAGACAATGGGTAGGCCGTGAGAAATGATGGGCCAGATCATTGAACAGCACGTGCACCCGATTGCAGCGACGCGAAGGGCACCGCCAAGCCTCTCTCAAAACATACTTAAGATGCAACGCGCATCCTTCGTGATTCATCATTTCCCCTACACACAATGACGAACGAAAACAAAACCAAGTGAGTGCTTTATCATATCAGTCAGAAAATAAAAGCTAAAGGTTATACCCAAAGGACTACCAAACCTCTCCCGTACATTTTTGCAGCCTTTGTCACGGGTCTACTACGAACTAACATTCGACATTTACAGGTTCCCCGACACTCCACGTAGCCAGAAGTCCTTCGGACAGGATATCGGCATCGTACAGCTTAGGAATCAGATTGCGAGAGAAATGGATTGCGAATTCATAACCTGCTCTGTCGAGAACTTCATGAAAGCCTATCTCGATTTTGTCCCTAACGAGAAAGAGACGCAATACTTTATTAAGAAGCTCCTAGAGGACATACCAACGGGACGTGGCGCAGGACCTTACTCACTTCGCAGTGACACAGAGCCGATACCATCCGTCTTAACTGGCGACGAGACGAGTTTTGCTTTTCGGGCGTACCCACCCAAGAAAAAAATAGCAGTGCTGACTGACAACGAAATCGCTGTCTTTAAAGGGTGGGAAAAGATTGCTGAAGCCATTGGCAATATCGACTACCCTGGACAGCGAAAACGCAATAGATTCAGCTACGTAAGCGTGCCACACAAGTCGATAGATTCTCCCAATCGCGGGTCCAACAACAAGATCGATGCCGCATTTGTCGCAGCCTGGGATAAGAACAAGCCGCTTCAGACAACAGACATAGCAGTTGTGATGGAGCACAAGCTGTCGGAGTCACAGAAACGGCAAGTGAGTTCCATTCCATTTTTCAGTTCACATCTCTTCTTTTGCGCGGGTCGCCTGATGTTTGTTCACTATAGAACGCTTTGCAAGCTGTATCTGCGAATGTTCAGATCATGAACGACGACGTCCGTCGTATGTTTACTTTTGGGGTATGGTTTCTGGCCTTCTTGTTGTGGACCGAACTGAGTTAACGATTTGCCACGTAGATCACAGCCGAACAGCGTAATGTCACGCTGTGGTATCATGGTCGATCACATTCAGCCGCGTCGCATACCTTTGACTTCACAGAGGTCTGTAGTTCTTCCTATGCTTAAAATATTCTTCTTAGTCTTATTCTGACGAATTTTCTACAGAATCCTAAATTATTTATTCAAGTCCTTATTGCGTTTTCGTTCGCAACGGAGGAAGAGCTTGGTTACGATCCAACGGTGACGCTCGAAGGAGACGGGAATTACACGTTCAAGCTTCCCGAATCATTAGGCAGCAAAGACTTTCGTCTCTTTCGTACTTTGGAGCCCTTATCGCTATATCGCTCGAACAACATCACTGGGCGCATGGCGCGTGTCTACAAAGTGGTCGAAGTCAGCGAAAGCGGTGAGGTGCTTGGCGATCCCCTCGTGCTGAAAGACGTGTGGCTCGACAGCTCTGCGGAGACCGAAAAGCAGATACAAGAAGCCATTTTTGACGACATTGAACGATTCTGGAACAGCACAGATGAACCAACGGAACTCAAGATGATTAAAGAGGCTCACAAGCAAATCGTTGACGATGGAAGCTATAAGAAGTACTTCCTTCAGATCGTCCTCGACCACATTGGAAGGGAAACGAAAATGACAGCAGAGGGAGGCATCGCAACGCAAAGACTACTCGTCGAGCCTGAACTTCCACCACATATCCTTCGGTTCGGAACCGAAAATGAAGAATCTCAATTCTTGAACGACCAAGCGTCCGTTGATACACATCCTATTGCGTCCCAATTTCCAGAGTCTCCAGTAGTCCCACGCAAATATTCACCAAAGAGGCAATATCGCGTCCTGTTCAAAGAGGTTTGTAAAACTTCCGGCAGGCTCGCAACCCTTGGAGAAGTTGTCAATGTGTTATTACAAATTCTCACCCGTGAGCGAATCGTTCTCCCTTCATTCAAGTTGCAAAGCCTGACCTCTTTCTCTCTAGCCATCCAGCTTTTATTCTGTGCGGGATGGGTCCATAGGGACATCAGTTCTGGAAATATACTTGCTTTCAAGAAAAATTTGGAGAGCAAGGGGCCATGGCTTGCGAAGCTATCTGACCTTGAATATGCCAAGAAATTTCCTCTGCAAAACGGCTCAAAGCGTGCTGGAAATCCAAAGACGGTATGCGCGTTATTTTCTTGCGAAATAATCCTCTGCTGAGCCTTCCTTTTAGGGTACGCCGTACTTCATGCCTCTAGAGGTGATGATGTCGTCTTACCTCTTTTCTTCCGACCACGATAAGAGAATAACTGCAAGGGAACATGGCACACCGTCGTCGTTTCCTGCACATAATCCACTTGACATTGAAGAAGCGCGCTACTTGGAGAGAGGTGCGAATCTGGAAAGGAAAGCTCAGGAAACACCTGCGATTGCAGAGACCGGTGTCGCCCATAATTTCCAACATGATTTAGAATCAATATGGTGGATTCTTTTCTGGAACATATGCTGCCGCCTTGACCCAGAGCAATCGACACCATTTCTGCAGAATTTTGGCAAAGCCATTTTCATAAACGAGATCAAGCCTTCTAATGCTCGAATCCATTGCATCACCAAAACCTCATTCGGAGAATCCATCATAGCTAATGCCCCGAAGTCGATTTCTTCCTTTGTCTCTTTACTCTTCGTTTTGAGGGAGGATCTTTACCAGGACTACATCGAGCGTGGTCGCGAAGGCGCATACAATGATGTCGGATCGTATGCCAAAATCCACGACAGATTCCTCTTTTTGTTTAAAATATTCAACAAGCAGGCGACCGCAGCTCAGGACCTAGGCGCCAGCAGCGGTAGAGACTTGCATTGGTCCGAGCTTTCTTTATTGGTGAAGAATTATAGCAGTACTGTGGCAGAAGGATCTGCGGTGGGCGAACCGGAGCGTAAGCGTCCTCGATCCGAAGAAGACCATATCGACTCGAGGGAGGCAGCCAGCGAGGGCAGAACCAAAGCCAAGCAACCAAGGAAGAAGTGAAGTAGTGACGGATAGAGTTATCGACGAGGCCCGTGGTTCTGTTGTTTTTCGTGTTGACAATGTCTTCATGTTGTATCTAAGTACTTGATTTTTGGAATTTATTTGTCCTACAGTGTGCTACTTAAGTATTACAAAGAGTGGAGATAATGTTACAGTATTGCATGTAAAACCATAAAATGTTCTAATGTTAGTCGCCCAATTGATGAAAACGTATTCGACATAGTCACAGGTCCAAGTCAGGCAATCCATCCGGCAGATCAATGCCCATGGCATCCTCAATAAACTCCCTTTGCGCCCCCTCCATCTCCTCCTTTCTCATCATTTTCGTCTTGTTGTCTTCCTGCGGCAGCGCATCACGACACTGGCGAGCGTGCATGAGCATCAAATGTGTAGTTGAGTACAATAGACGTGTAGTAAACCTATGTAGTACACTGTTTTGATTGTACTATTAATTGAAATGGATATTTGAACACTCCTTCCATTGAGAAGGACGGTCTCTATCGCCAAATGAACATGAAAAAAGATTATTCAATTAAACCATGCGTACTTTGCCATCCCTTGCCAATCGTTTACTTAATCTCCCTCCGTCCACTGGGATTCAAATTCTCGGACTGCCCACATAGGGGTAACGCGACGCAACCATGTGACGTGCGCGACCGCCCATTAAAGCCCCTGGACTCGTCGAAGGCAATAACCTTCCGTACATGAAACCGTCAAGACACGCCATCATAACTGCAACTTCTCGGAATTCACAAATTACATCATGTTATACAATCCCCACTATATCGAAAATAATAATTTGTCTATCTGATGACTGTCAGAAAGCAGAATTTTGACGGCTGGTGTGCTGGATTCCATTGTAGGGCGTGCTCAATGGTAAGTAATATCAAGTGAAAAGAATATATATTGCCTGTTATAATTCTTGATGCCTTAGGTCATGCATCATTTTAATGCATAACAACTTCTCCGCATTGTCATTTATCAAAGCGCAACGAAAATTCTTCCAATTGCCAGCCCAAGGCCGATGAAATATCACACCTAAATATAGAGCCTGAGTTTTCGCCATCAAACCCTTTGATAATGATGTTTTATATCATTAAAATACTAGGTCCAATAATCGAGGCTCAGTGACCTATTGGGTTTGAATCTTTTTTTTATCCTGCAACAATGCGGATTGAGTAGTCGGCTCATCGAATTTCACTTCCATAAGGGCATATGGTACAGGCACTTCTTTTTTTGGAAAAGGGCCAATCCAGACGAGGTTACGCTTTGGCCCTCAAAAAAGAGGCCAGAAATGGCTCGCAGTGACACCTCAATGAGTATATATCACGCGTATGTTCAAATCTCTTTGGTGGCATTGTAGTGTAGTGACTACTAGTCTATAAATTGCCAGTGCTCTGGAGGCAAGGTTAACTAAACTCGCCCTTCATCAACACTCAGACTCTGTGGCCCACAGTCTGTGCTTTACTACATTCTCTCCATCCTCTACTAAATTACATAAAGTCCTTCTCGTTATGTCCTCTTTCAAGGAAAATGGCAGCTTAGCCAGCAGCCTGTGGCGAAGGGGACTTTTACGGTGTACTGAGCATCAGTCCCAACTTCATAAATCATGCGCACATTGTGATGTAAGTGCAAGGATGCGATGTACCATATTTCAACCCACAATTCTGATTCCTTATTTTTCAATCCATCATACCAGCTTATTCGAACAGTAATGAAGAAGAGCTCGACGTCGACCAAGCCTAAGCGGCACTCTCGAGGTGCATCGAAGGCCGGAGAAATTGCAAGAACAGCCACTGGTTCGCCTGCAAATTCCTCTGCTCCTACGGGAAAAAATTCCGAGAAATTATCTCAAGCCTCGCACGCCAGCGTATCAGCGGTCAGTTCATCTCATTTACACACACAGTGACTTGACTAATTCTGCCTGCAGATTCATGTAGGAGGGGCTGAAGAGGTGCACAGCGACTGGAAGATGATCCAGTCAGAGGAAGACTGCGATTTATTCTTCCCAACACCGGATGCCGTTGACAGGTCATTTGAGCTTCAATCTTTGTTCTAGATAGTTGTATGACGAAAGCATGTATTGCTCCAAAAGTGACTAGATTTATACGTAAGGGTATACCTGGTAGCGACTCTTTGAAATAAAGAACATAATTTATCTTTAGAGTAATGTTTATTGGTCTCATAGGCCGACAATTTGTATTAGCTGGGCCAGGGACTCTTAGAGCCCACCATGCTCTGAGTACGCTCTAAAGCAGCCATGGGATCCGATATTTGATTTGAAGTCTAACATCTGGTCCGGTTTGTGAAAATCGGGGTTAATGGCTGGTTCTTTCCTGGATTTCCAATGCTTGAGTGGGATGCTTAGAAGATCTATCCTGCAATCCATTTATTCTGACAAGATGTAACACTTTGGGTTGATCGACATCCACACTGAATCATTGCGCTCTGCAAATGCCAATTTGAAAAATTTGATAACTGGAAGTTAATGCTAATAAGATAGACGTAGTTTTCCAAGTGCCAAACAAAGTCCGAGATAGTGGTGTGGAGGAATAGTGATCTGGAAATGAAGTGGCAACAGCTTGCGACCGACAAAGGAACCATTCACGCCCTAAACCGTCGTTCCACAGAAGTCCCGAGTCACCAGCCATCATGTGTGACAATTTGCAAATCCGGCATGGACCGGCAAGCTTCTTGCATCAAAATTCGGCTTTTCCCATTCCTATACCCTTGAGTGCCTGGGGATATATTTGCATGGCTTTCCCTCTCAGTAGATCCTTTTGAGTTGAACAAGCCAAGCTCTGAGTGCTACATTCGAAGATGTTATATTATCAATAATCAAAGGCCGATTCTAGTTGAACAACCGGCCTTCCGCGGAAATTAACTTGCATCATTATGGAGGTCACAACATAGCCGAATGTCACGGAGGAACATGTCGATGCGTCCTTGATGTCTATATTCTGGATTTTTATTAGGTCACTAACATCGCTGATATTCAGGTTAGATAGTATTGAACACATTAGGGGACGAATCACTATACATGCACCAGCACATAATACTTCAAGTTGAAGTTTGGCTCGGCCAACAGGTCATCCATATTCTGTAAACAGTGACGAGACGATGGGTTGTATGTGTAAATATATTAAACTGACCTGCCCTACACGACCTTGCTGTCACAGCCCCGGTGCCCTTTGTTACCGAAGATTCTTTGTTTTGTAGGACTTGAATCCCCAATTTGAATCTCAAGAAACCCGCCGAATATTCCGGGCAGCCAATCAAAATACGACTATAACTACCGAAAGTTTGTTGACCTTCAAACCCTCAGGTTCTTTTACTTTCATTACCAGTACCAGCGTTCCAGAAGAGTCTGATAATACACATCCCTGATCTATAACTCGCATCCACGTTAGAGGTACTGTAAGATTCAATTTATACGACCTGAAGCCTGATGTAACGATTACAAGCCCACAAAAATGGATAGCAAAGAGTCCAAAGATTTCTCCAAGTCTGAACAGCATTATGCCCTCAATAGTCCTGTAAGATCTTGACGTCTTACGCCGCGACGACTATGCCTGACCGCTTATTTCTTCAGTCAGATGACGGCACAGAAAGCCCCAATCAAATGGCGTTTATGGCTTTCAAAAGCACAACAATTCGGATGTATCTTAGGAATGGGGACCTGTTCAGGGTGAGGGATCAAGTGCAAGTGGATTTTGCCCAGATATTTTGGCTTACGTGACTTCCTTTCCGCTACAACTCCAGCTTTCATTTTTCAACAGGTGGATTGCATGGCATGCCACCCACGATCACTATGTACCACATACAGCTATCTGCCCGTCCGACACCACAGGCGTAGACGAAACCACTCTGCAAGACACAAACAACTCGGACATCCTATTGAATGAGGGTGCACAAGAGACCACCGCGCAAGATGACGCTGATGCGTCGATGAAGGAAATATCTCTCGACGAACCCGATTTCCCTGTGAACCAAAAGTTTGAGGAGGTGGAAGATGAAGATGGCCCTCCGGACTTTGATGAATTTTTCAAAGACTGGTTGGCGGAGAAGAAGGAAAAGTAAAGCGTTCCTGATTCAATCCATGCTCGCAATGTCACGACCTGCCACGCTATCGACATCGAAATTCATTTGTAAATTTGAAGCACAGATATCAACGATTTAAACTACATGTACTACATACATATTCATCGACATTGCTTTCGTAGTTCATTACCACTCCAAATATACTCTCACTGGTTAACATGCACCTCTCCGGGGTATGTTCCACATCGATCTGTCACCTGGTCACCACCGGTTCCTTGTCAGGGTAGCAGATTAGTCTTAGAATGAAGTCTGTGGTCTATATTGTTCACATCAACGCTATCGAGTGCAGTATAGACAGTAATCCCTTCTTGTTTCGACCACAATACCAGACATTATCAATACGTGAATGCGCAGTCTTAACAGTGAGCTTGGTGAGTATATATGTTGATTAGATGCGAACGACATACGTTTCAAAGGGAGTACATGAGCAATGATGCCTTCATCAACCCACCCAGGTCCCCCCGCGAGCAGCAAATCTTTCTCGTCCTCAAAAATAGTGTACACATGGTCGCCAACACTTGGTGCAGAAAGCGCGTACAATGGGACAGTTCCGCACTCTGGCCTTTCGTTTGCGTACACGTATGACGTGATACCTTCATTCTCAAGTCCACTCGAAACGGGGACAGAGCCATTCGAGGAGAGGAGAAACTGGTAGTCCGTGGTGGGCCGGTTGAAAAAAAGATACATTGCGTTCGTAGAGTTCTGCGGGGATGCCCAAGCGCAAAAAGTGTCTCCTTGGAAGGCCCATTCTCCACTGTTATCGCTGTTTAATACTTGCCAGTGTCGACCAACCAGGTGGGTAGTCCGACTGGCGTCAAATAGGGTAACGTATCGGGTAGTGAGCTTGGGGTCTGCACATTCTACATTGCTAGAAGGCTTAAAACAAATGAATGGCAATTTATATATCGCGCATAACAGAATAACGCACTATTAACGTTCCAGGGCCAGATTCGGCGCTCACCCAGGAGAAGCACAATATGAACGAGAGTGCTCCTGTCAACTTGACGATGTTTAATAACATGCTTGATGTGTTGTATGTGTTGTTCCTTCTTTAAGGGCAGTAAATCAAACTTGGAGATACTGGATATTAGATGAATGGATCAAATGTGTCTTTTATAACTTGAATTGGCCTCTGAGACGACCTAAATTTCTCGTATAAGCTAACAAATATTTAGAAACTTCTGGACTTGGTCATACCGTCCTAATGAGCCCGCAAGTTTAAGTCCAGCATTCCATACTTCAACTTTCCTAGTGGCACAAGTGGGAAAACATTTATAAAATCATAAATAGTCTGTCCATAAGCTTCCGGGGATTACAGTTTTCCTGTTCTCAAATCTCTAATCCACGAAAGGTGTGCAGCTAGAACTCCAAACTTCAACACTCCTAGTTCCTAGGTAAGAAAACCATTGATCAAACCATCGATAGTCTGTCTATAGAACTCCGGCCACTGATTTTCCTGTTCTAAAATTTTTAATGCACCCAAGTTGTATACTTATGGGTTAACGTTAGGTCACAAGAAATGCACCCGTAAACAAAGTTCGTCCAAGTAGAGAAAGCAAGGGTTTGCTTAGAACGTCGCGGTGATCAACAACGGGTGAATGTGAGAGTGCTTAGTAGTGGGTTTCTGTGGCGAATCCAACCCAGTGACCAATCAACGAACAGCACAAGGCTGCTCGTAATGCCACTGCCCATCCAAACCTTGTAATTGTCCGTCGCTGCCTGCTGCCCTTTCCGCCTCTCTTTACTCGCCAATAAGTCTTGTGTGCCGCCTCCCTCCGCTTCCGACTCAACGATGGCGGACAGGATATATGTAGCCTGCTTGTCTCCTCTGCCGCCCCCGCCATTGATCCCGCTATGACGGTTATCGACTCATTCATGGTGGCAATACGACACCCGAACTTCTTTTTGGGTGCACACTTGGGATAGATGAGTGTGTAGAATAACCAAAGGTTACTGTCGAGAGCCACTTGAGTAAAGTAAGGGTGCATAACATGCCTCAAGCTGTTCAACAGCAAGATCATCAGAGCCTGTTCAAGAGATACAGTAGCCTTTCCAAATGTGAGATTCGCAGCAGTCGCCAGTGAACTACCATGTAGCATCTCCCGCTAGAACAACTTCCCCTAGAGGCGGTCCAGATATCCCAGAGATGAGACTCATAACATCAGTTTTCAGTGGTAAAGAGTGAGCTTCCAGATCCCAAGGAATACTCAAACCAGTGAACTATATCACCAGACATCATTTCGCTCAGTGGCAGTGGTCAGGATTGCTTGCAAGAACCGTTTTCAACAACAGCATCTGGCATCATACAGATCAGTAAAGTCGGCCCAGAAAAGGATACTGCGAAACAGACGTTACAGATTTGTGGCCAGCCTTCAACTTCAACATGAGGCGTCCAGCAGAAATTGGGGGATTCCAGGATCCCAAATTGAACAACGTGGTCTTGAGCCTTGCCCGCTCACAAGGGGGAACGTATCTTCCACAGCCTCCAGCACATTGAGAGTTTGAGCACCAACACCCGAAAGAATGGGAAGAAAAATGAGGATTCAGAGCACCAACCAAGCAACACAAACGCAGGGCAACGGAGCCGAGGACCAGAACCAGAATTGAGAGAGAAAAAAATTACATTGACATTGCAGTTTGAAAAAAAGAGGAAGGAAAAGGGCTAGGACAAAAGGATATATAGAGAGTTAAAGAGACAAAAAAAAAGTACGAGGAAGGGGGAAATAGGTTTTGAAGAAGGATATCCGAACAGGTCCCAAGGACACCAGGAGAGATAGAAAGGAAGAAAGGAGAGAACAGGGAGGTGGGTGTGGCGGGAAGAGAACGGGAAGAGAAGCGAAAGTTGTTTGCTGAACACCGAAGTACTGAGGGGGGAAAAATATTCAAGTCACACAAAAAAAGGCGAGAGACGGCTACAAAAGAACTGAATCACAGAGAAAAAATGGATATGGATGGATCAAGCAGCAACCAGAAGGATAAAATTGTTTATGAGGGCGATGTGACGAAGTGATGGTGAACAAAAAGAGGAAAAGGTTAGGAAAATACAATGTTTTGAGAGCCGCCGCGACAGTGCCACCACAACGCATATATAGAAACGCCCGGTGTGGATTATTTCTTCTAACAGACGCATGTAATGAGCTGAACTGATCATAGAACCTGTGATAAAGCAGATATCCGCGGAAACCACGAGGACGTGGACAACTGAAGGCAACGAGGGACCGCGCGGGGATGGAAGCTGGTAAGTAGTAAGAATAGAAGGACAATAGTGGGCCGAGTGAGTTGAAAGGTAAAGGGAGGTGCGATCATGTTCATGAACCCTGCTTCCCGGTCTTGAATCGTAGTAAAGGAGCAAGGCCTGATAGCGCACAAGCCTTCTTCAAGAACTCATGCTGTAAAATTTTGTAAGCCTCCAATTTCAAGATGGTTTACTAAAATAATAATATTTACCTCAAGCAATTCATTAGCAGTCGCCCGACTACCGACATCCACACACAGACAAACCGCCAAAAATCCCTTTAATTCTCGACTGAGAGCCTCGGGCTTCTTGAGAGTTGGAGTCCCGTTCGTCGCAATCAAATACAACGCCTTCAACGGTTCCTCGTCTAGGTAAGGAGGCTCATTTTCAATCATCTCGATAGCCATGATGCCGAGGGACCAAATGTCGACCTTGGCACCATACTCCTTTTGCTTGACGACTTCAGGTGCCATCCAGTATGGTGTACCAACCATTGTCGCGCGCTTTGACTTTTGGTCGGTCAATTTAGCGCAGAACCCGAAATCAGCTAGAGAAACGCAGAAAAGGGAATGTTCAGTTGGTGGTGGTGTATGAAAATAGGGCACAACGTACTGATTTTAACTCGGCCTTGAGCGTCGAGCAGAACATTATCGGATTTGATATCACGATGGATGATACTTTGACTGTGAAGATGTCCAAGTCCTTTGCAAGTCTAAAATTAACGCGAACGCTGCATCAGCATCACATATCTTATAAAAAAGCACAATCCTACCTCGAGACAAATGCTCGAAATTTGATCCTCCTCCAACTGGTTATTCTCGATGATATCCGTTAAAGCACCACCTTCCATGTATTCCATGACCACCCAAAGCTCATTATTCTTAACGAGATATGACTCCAAGAAGTTGACAATATTTGGGTGCTGGGATTCCTTCATCACCAAAATTTCGTTGACGATGAGCTCCTTGCGCGGTTGGTGAGACAAATCCATTTCCTTGATGGCGACCTTTTTGCCTGTGGAGAGGGTTTTGGCAACGTACACGTGTCCAGATGCTCTGATGACCGAATAACGAGAGGGTATTACGAAAGTATAGGTAAAAGAAAGGAAATTTTCATCAGCATCATTCACAAGTCAGAAAGACTGCCGCCCGAAGATTGTCATTCCGGCACCGCTCACCACGGGAAAGGGGAGTGGGAACAGAAGACAGAGCGGAATGGGCGGCCATAAAAGACAGAACAAGAAAACTTACCCTTGACCAACTTTTTTAATCTTGCTGTACAGCAACTTCGGATCGTCGTCGCTGACAACCTGGCGGAGCTTCTCCATGATCTGCACCTCCGTCATCGTGCTGATCCTCTTCTCCTTCTCCTTAGGCTTCTCCAAGGCCGCAGCGGCAGCGGCAACCCCACCATTCGCCGCCAACTTGGTCGGCTTCTCTTGAGCCTGGATTTGTATTTTTTTTGACGGCTGCAAGGGGAGGACAGGCGGTGGACCGGTGGTAGAGCCAGCAGGGCCCGGCGCGGGTTGGGATGCAGGGGAAGTCGTTGCAGGAGAAGATTTCGATGGAGCGATCTGAGGACGTGGCAAATCCAGATTCTTCTGTTGCTGTTGCTGCTGCTGATACCTGTCTTCCTCCTGTTGTTGCTGCTGTTGTTTCTGCCATTGCTCCACCCGTGATTCCTGCTGCCGCTGCTGTTGTTCCTGCTGCCACAGCTGTTCCTGACGCTCCTGCTGCTGCTTGATCGTCTGGTCAGGTAATGCGGGCAATGAGTCATTCCTGGCTGGTATAGCGTTGGGTGGCGGTCCTTGCGCTTTCGCTCGAGCGCGCAGATCGGCAGCATTAGGCGTCAAATCAACTTTGCCTGATTGGCCGGGCGTGGGGGGTGCAGGCCGAGTCCCTGTCATAAGGGGTCGAGGAGGCGCTGGGCGCGACGCTTGAGGAGGCTGTGGGTTTGGGAGAGGGCCTCGTGGTCCCTGAACGGTGGATATCGCGCTGGCGACATGAGAGCCATTCACAAGCTCCGCAGCTCGTGCGGCCGCACTGGGAAGATTGTCAGTGTCACCCCCTAGGCCTGGTGGTGACGATTCCTGTCGTTTGATGCCTGGCCGACCGTTGTCGTTCAATTTACTCGCACCGCCGAAGCCTGTCCCGGCGTTGAAGCGAGCAGGAGCACCTGATAGGGATTTAAGAATGCCTGCTCGGCTTAGACCAAAAAGAGAAGGACTCACCGAGCGACATATCCTCGAGTTCCCTTTTCTGATGATCCGTGTAAAACTCCAAGACATCCAGCACGGCTTGAGGATCCTTTGCGTAATCCTCCCTCGTAATTGCTGACTTCGTCAATAATTTCGTCCACTGCTCAGGCATACCCTGCAGTACGAATGTTTAGTATTGGCAACATTGCGATGTGGCCGGAATACGCACTGTGAAAGCACCCGAGAGAGGGTCGAACCCAACGTGAACTTTATGGACGAAGTTGGTGGGGTTGCTAACGCCCATGAGCGGACTTCTCGAGTAGACGTCGTCCAACCACCCATAGAGCTCTTCGTCGCTCTTCAAAGCAATAAAGTATCTTCGATCTTTGGCCTCCAGAGCTAAACAATAAGGCTTCATATCTATGCGCTCAACATTTGTAATGTCACGGAGCCATATGACGATTTGTTGAGGTGATGACTACAGATTAGCAGTGCCATCAATACCGACGAAACAATGAAAGAAAACTGGGCAACATCAACAACTCACCTCGCTTTTGTGGAATGAGAGTGTCTGGTCTCTGAGCACCAGCCACTTCCTCTGGAATATCCAGTTGCCAAAGGCGTCCTCCTTCATGCTGACAGCGCCACTTCTAACCACCTGCGAACCAGACGCATCGTCAGGGCCACGGTTTGGAGAACCTCCGATCCCTGAATAGGGCGAATTGTAGGATGAACTCGACGGAGACGAAGGCGTGAAAGTGAACGACGAGTTGTAACCAGAGTTAGCAAGAGAAGCGTTGCTGCTGTAACCCTGCGAGTTGTCCGTACCGCGTCGTTGAGGGGCTTGCGGCGGCGGTCGTGATGGGGTGAGAGAGGCCTGTGTAACCTGATACGCCATATGTCACGCAAAACGATATCTGAGCTTGTCGTGATATGAGGATGGAGCGTCGATGATCAATGCAAGGTCGGTATCGGGGGAAAAGACCGAACGATCGTTGGCTGGATAAGGAGAGGGTGAAAGGGGTATATGTGCCTCTAAGCCAAAAGTCGTTATGATGAGCGGTGTGTAGCACGGAGAACCTGCGTCGTCGTTGTGGGCGATGGCGACGAGGGACTTTGTGAATGTACAAGCTGGGTGTCTGAGACCAGCGAGGAGAGCAGACTTCGGATGGGCCTTGTTTGCATACAGCATTGCCACTGCCCCGGATCTATCCGGCCATCCCCCTGTCACTAAGGAAACCACAAACCAACCACAGTGCACCACTACACACCGCCATTTAGGTCCACCTTTGCACTGACCAGCAGGTCTTCGTTTCTAGCTAGCAGAGTTCTTCTTGAAGCTTTCGAAGGGAAAGTAAAACGTACAAAACCCTGCTGTTGTTCTTGCCGAGTTCGGCACCGTCCACTCCCTTTGCGGTACGTCTAGCAAACACTCTCTCACCGGAATCAAATAATTAACGGGCATACGTACAGGGGTATACGGGAATGCGGGGCGCTTAACATGTGGGATGGCCAAAAATAAGTTGAAACACATACCGCTGTAATCGTTCTTGTTTTCTGTTCTTTGCCTCTCAATACACCCCAAATGCGCCCTCTAAATTGGTGACCGGAGGCCGTTCACCGTGCCCTTTCTTCAATTTCGAGCAAAACATCTTCACCTTCTCCGTTCGCATATATGAGCACGGAAAATCTCGTCTGTAACCGCCTGTCAGAGAGTACAATGATTACGATAGTTACCGATACAATACTT
Source organism: Psilocybe cubensis (assembly GCF_017499595.1). Lineage (NCBI taxonomy): Eukaryota > Fungi > Basidiomycota > Agaricomycetes > Agaricales > Agrocybaceae > Psilocybe > Psilocybe cubensis. The sequence goes on along the minus strand of NC_063008.1, from coordinate 1,161,222 downwards.
CATCCATTACTTGACCGTCACCCAGCTGGAAAATCAATTTCTTCAACGCAGGACCAGCAGAATGGCTTTTTCAATGACCTTGTAGCTATCCCGCCTCCTGTGGCGTGGGTTCTACGAGTGCTGGCGTTGCCTCATAGGATTGCGGATCTATGCCAAACCGACTGCGATCTCTGTATGCTGCGTTCCTCTTCGATTTCGTCATGGCTGACAAGTCCTATTTATTCTCCAGTATCACCGCAAGCTATATGATTTTTCAAAAAAAGTTGGATATGTAAGCGACCCATAAGTAAGAGCGCAAAGGTGTACAAGAATCCTCATTCGTCGTCGTAGGCGCCTATAATTAAAAGCCACCGACTCGAAGAAGCCGTCGGCAGTCGAATCGTCGTCATCAAAGCGCCGCTGGCTGATTACGTCGGACAGAGCTGGTCAAGCGCCGTTCCATTTCACTGATGTGAAAACAATGATGATGGGAAGGCTACATGTGGGAGACCGTGTCGAGACTCGCAACACTCCACCCTTTTAAATATAAATTCGAAAAAGGCGTTGAGATCTAGCTTTGCATATAGGCTCGGGTAAGCAATGGTTCAAATGGAGTTCCAGGGTAAGAGTCGAAAAACGTGTGGGCGGGCAGTCGGTTGAGGACCCTAATCGATCCTGCGCTGAGTCGCTAAAGCCAGTGTACTCGGTAAACCACAGTCATGAATATAATACGTAGGCACTCTGGCCCCTGGCCTCGAAAATTCAAGACTATCTATCTACTCAGCGTAGGATATATCGTCGAAGCGAAGTGCTGAGGTAGTTCACTCTTCGACAACCGAACTGGAGTCCTCATAAATCACAACGTCGAGCAAAATGATCATGAAATAATGACGGTTGACTGACGATCCAGGCAGCGCCCAGTAACGAGTGTTTTAAGATTTTTTTTGGTTCTTGGGTTATATTATCGTCCGCTTCAGGGAATTATCCAGCTCGTCAAGGTGGGACATATATCATCATGAACTATAACGGCGACCATTGATTCTACCTACATGGGTAAACTGTAGTGGATATCCGACCTGTCCGAGGTCTATAAAGGATCCATTACATCTCCAAGAAGAAGAAACGCATACATATTATTGTACTTCCATATCTCCTCACTCAGAATTATGACTTCTCTCTCATCATCTCTGATGTACATTAAAACTGGGACCATCCTTGATATCTCGTAGTGTCAAATATGTATCTCAAATTATGCCTATATTAATGTATCAGTAATACTTCATCATCAACATCATCTTCCGAAAACCCCAGTATATGCGCTTGATCGCTCCTTCATTCAAAGTGACATTGTCCATTTCGAAGCTCTTCCCTGGCAACACAACCGCAGCGCAGGGGTCCAAACAGCCTTTATACAGCGGTGTTCATACTGCACATCGTCTACTAGCTTCAATCCACCTGGCAAATTCTCTGCATTAACCATGAGATCCCATTAACCATTCAATTGTATCTGCCTATTCCTGTGCACTGGCGCATCATCCCAGAATATCCGATGATCCCACAAACCGCCTCGATGATAAATCGCGCCCTGATCTCAGAAATGCTTCCTCCCGGCTGTCTCTCAGGATAAGTTACTATTACATATTACAACAATGCCGATTGCAGCACATGCTACCCATTCATCTTTCAGATACAAATAACAACAACGATCTTCCATCATCCACCCCGGTCCTGGTTCTAACTGCCAGTAAAACAGAATAATAAGTTGGATGCGCGTTTCCTAGGAGGCAGGAAAGATCTTGGCGTGCACAGTCACTTACAAAATGCGGGGAAGCGAAAAAGCATTTTCACTGTAACAAATGTTGTAATCCACTGGCGTTTCTGAATCATAGGGCCGCAATCAACATGAAAGAATTTGATCTTCTACACACAAACCAAGGCATAGCTCTACAATCGAAATCCCTGAAACTCGCCGTCGAATACGGCAATGGAGGTCTAATAAAGGTTGTAAACATATACCTATGTGAATGACATCCATGCGGACATGCATGTCAAAGCTCGGATGTACAGATGATTTAACCTATGTCTTCTGTGATGCACGCGATGAGAACGGATGGGAAATTGAAAACCTTAAGTCTATTTGACCCATGTGTCTGTAGCCAACCGTTCCGTTCAACAGTCATGCAGAACAAACGACGAATGTCCGTGTAATTTATGTTATGAACAACATTATACCAACTGCCAAACAATTTGGCACCGCCGAGTCAGCGATACCTTTGCGTTGCTGTATTTGATTGCGATGTATGAATCTACTGATCAGATACTTGCTGGAACTTATAGTCGAAGATAACCTCAGAAGAGAATATCACACAATGTGTACCAAAACCATATATATGTATTATTTGCTGAAGAGTTACCAACAGCTATATTTTGGCAAATACAACAAAAGAAGTGAAAAATTCAGACAAATTCTATTTAAGTGCTAATAAATAAGCCGTCTTAGAGGCTTCATATTTAAGAGCCGGGGCTAAGAAAAGGTGAAAAGGTTGATGAGAACTTGTGCTTTATATCAGAGAATGATAGGAAAGAACTTACACAGGGGGGATGGTGGGGGCGGGTCCGGCAACAGTGGCAATGTTGGGGAAGGGAAGAGCGTGGCAGGCGATCTGGACGTCCTTCTTGGAGAAGGAGGCGGGGAACTTGATCTTCTGAGTGAAGGGCTTGGGAACGGGGACGACCTGTAAGAAGAAGCAAAAAGAAATGAGACACATTCCCGCCTGAAAGAAGAAAAAGAGGGCGCATACATCAGAGCAGTCGACGAGCTTGCGGGTGTCCTGGCCGAGAACCTGGAGCTTAGCCATGGCATCCTTGAACTGCGACATCATGAAGTCCTGGTTGTCTGTAGATCACAAAAATTGATACATCAGCTACTCTGTCCTCCGTCTATGATCGAAGCCGGTAGAAGCTCACCGATCATCTCTTGCCAGAAGCAGGCGGTCCTGGGGTCTTGAGAGAGGACGAAGTCACTCTGGAGACGCATCTCTCCGGCCAAGGGGGAAAGGACTTCACCGGGTTGCGAGCCGTTACCGGGGAAGGCTTTGCCCTTGAGCAGAACCTCAAGGAAGACTTGCGAGTCGAAAGTGAACGGGGTGCTGCAAAAAAACATTAAACAGGAGTTACTTGAAATGTATCAAATGAAACTCACGAGTCGAAGGGGGTTCCGGGAATGGTGACATCGACAACATCCTAGATAGTCATCGCGGTCAGATTAGCCGCAAAGGAAGCACAAAAAAGGTGGACATACGGCTGCAGCGACAGTGTGGGATGCGAGGAGGGCGATGGCCTCCTTGGGGGAGAAGCCGGCATCGGCAAAGCGAGCCAAGATGCTCGTGACGCTGTCGGTAGGCTCAGGGATGGTGAGATCGGGGGCAGGGGCCTTGGGGGCTGGGCGGCCGAACATGAACTTTAGGCGAGGAGCACCAGGGCAGTTGGCGGTACCGACAGCGGCAGCGAGGTGGACGCTAAATGAAGAGAAGTATGTAAGCTTGTGCGCGCTTACCCCCTAACTTGGGCCAGATATAGAGCAGCACTTACAAGTCACCAGCGCTCAAAGAGGTCTGCTGCCAGATGGGGAATTGACCGTCAGTGATATCATCGATACTGATATTATGAGTAGTCGTTGTCAGTCAAGTGTGTACGAATGGTAGGCGGAGGAGATGATTCTTACCCTCCGTTTGCGTGGAAGGCGGTTTCGGTCTTGTTGAACGCGAGAATAGAACCGTCAGCGCCTCCTCCCTTTCCACCTGATACGTCCTTTGATGTCAGATGTTGAAAATGCAAATCGAACAATTTTGGAGCTCACCGTGGATGGAGAAACCAATAGCGTCGTGGAAGGACAGACGAAGGGCGGAGTGAGCCTCTTCACCGCACTCGGCGCCGTCGAAGAGTTGGTCCTGGAGGAGGTCAACAACGGGGAAGAGAGCTTATATCCAAGTGAGTAAAACTATTCGTATGTGAGTGGGTATATCTACATACCACAGCAGGCGGCGTTTGCAGTAGTGTGGCCAGATGGGCAAGTTACTGGTCTTGCAGCAGCGGCAGCGTACGCAGATTGAGCAGCTGCGAGAGCAATAGCAACAATAGCGGGAAGACGAGCGAAAGCCATTGAGAAATCGACTGTAAAAGCTGTTGAGCTGTCTGAGTGAAGAGGGGAGTACTTGAGTATCCTGAAGATTTGAAGGCACAAAGCAAATGTCTTTTATACTGGATTGTGCCAGCCAGGGACAAGTCATTTTGATTTCATGAGAGCGTCGCTTTCCAAATGCGAATGGACGAGATGGTAAAATGTTCCGTAAATATCTCCACTGCAGAAGGTAGGTCCAAAGATTTGGGCCGGTGTGAGCGTGCGATGGTATGCAAAGGAATTGTAAAGTTACCAGACCTCTTGAAAATCTGTGTGTAATGCAGAAATGTTGGCCGTGATCTGCATTTCCACAGCCTGAGGTACTTTCCACGGTTTCGGGACTAGATGGCAGCAGATGGACAGCCCGTTGCAGTAGTCGCTCACATGCCGATACTCCTCTGAGAGTCACAACCCGCCGCGCTCGCTGTCTCAGGAGTAGCTGGCTGTCCTGGTAAACAAGTCCACTTGAAACGCGTCATTGACATGACTTTCGAACTGCCCGGAACGGACGTCGAGGACCGGCAGAGACACCTTTCCCATACCACCAGTCCGTTTTCCCAGGAAAAAATTTGACCATGGAATGGAAAGGCGGCAAGCCAGCTAATGGGGGTGGGAGGTGACCGTATACCCAAGTTTGGGGACATCTGGAGGCGATGATGGAGACATTCTGAGGATTTGGTCGAGGATAGCCACATCTCGAGGTATGGTTTCCACGACCATGTTCGGGAAACCGGTAGCGGGAATGACCGTCACGGGTTTCGCATGGAATCATCGACCCGAGGAAAACAAGCGTGGTTACTGAAAGTTATAAATAAACTGCCGAGTGTCAAATTAAAGGTTGATACATACCATATTCTGCCGACAGAGCATCACTGAATTGTTGACGGCTAAAGTCACAAAATGTGTAAATGAAAACCCTCAAAATCTCCCAAAAGCGTTATTTATCCAAATATTTGAGGAAGGTCTGATAGCAAATGCCCAATAGAAAAAATGAGATCCGATCAGATATAAAGCCCAACTTCCGAGTAATAGTAACAATTGATAGACAGATATTTGTGATAGTTGCTGCACGTACGTGTAAACAGACAGGCGGTGAGAGGAGAAGCGGGTTGTAATGACCAGGACATGATGCGTGTTATGAGACAGGTCAAATGAATGAATATTAGTCGCCAGTCAGACTACTTCCCCTCCAGCGTAACATATCGAGATTGTGCACAGCGATTCTTGTAGGCGCTAGAGGATATATGAACAAAAGATCAAGGAGGTCGGTGATAGAGCCCGCATAAAAAATGGATCCCAGAGTCACCGCAGGTTGTTTCAAGCTCTGATAGATTCGTTTCTGCTCTGCAACGCTGGCCAATGCTTTGACATCCATGGTGTGCGGTCGAATAACAATCAGTATGCGGGAGATTGCACCGTCGATCACCTCCTCTCAGGTTATTCGACACAGTACCGTGCAACAAAAGCTAGCAAAGTGAGGGTCAAAGTTCTGTGGGCGATTTGCAGATACTATTGCATTTAACTGGGAGGTAAGCGAACGTTCTCTCACACCGTCTGCTGCGCGTCCATAGCTGACATAGCAACGCCCCCTTCACCATGAGCGCTCTCCACTAATCCATTGAAATTGTGAGAATAAACGATAGTTCCGCAGCAGAGACTTGTTTGTGTGCCTTTTGGCCAAGCTGATGGCCATAAGCTAGGGTGGGCATATACTGAGCAGCGGCAGGCATAAGAGGGAAGAGAAACATCAATCTAGAAATCCAAGCAAAGGATGGCTGGAAAATGAACCGGGGGAGCAAAACTCTGAAAGTGGTATTCGGGGCTGCTGCAGTGGATTTAAACATTGGTGGAATGCACGCATTTTCTTCGGATCCACCTCTGGTTTTCATTTCGATCGTATACTGGAGAGGACATATGATGAAGCTTCTTATTGCCATAGACATGTTGACCGCCGAGGATTTGCCCTTGTCTCATCAGGAAGCGAGGCAAAAAAACAAGCATCAAGAAGCCATGCACATAAGAATGGATCGCGCACGAAACCTTGAAAACCATTATCCTTGACCAATGAATCTCAACTGCGATGTTCCGATTAACGATGTATAATATGCATTTGCGCTACTTTTTGGTTGCTCTGGTGAAACAAGTTATGAGAATGTCAAAGAGGAGTGGCATAATGACATACCTAAATGTAAATCTCTTCTTCGTAAAGGAAAACTCTCCAAGCTTGTGACCAACCATGTCCTGGGTAATCAATACTGGTTCGTAGTCTCTCCCATTATGAACCAGAAACCGTACACTTGAATGTAGCGCGTCAATTAATGCATATATATGACCATTGGCCAGTACTCACCCAACAAAGTTAGGTAGAATGGTGCAATTACGCGCCTGCGTCTTGATTGGAATGTGGTTCGTCAGAGCTTCTCGCAGGTCATGGAATGGAACAAAATAAGGTCCTAAAAGTTTGCATGTATAAGCGTGTTGACTATTATGGTGCAGCAGATGTACTCACCTTTCCAGGCTGAACGCCCGGACTTCAACAAAATCTGACTGGGGTGCATCTGCTTGTGTTGTTTCGAACAGGGTGACAAGAGGGTCGTGTCACAGTGCTGATGCTGTTTTTTCCGACATCACGTGCTCAGTGATGTCGCCTTCCAAAATAAGTTGCCGGTTAGGGGTTACTGATAGTGACCAAGGTTTGGCAATAAAATTCTTGACTAACCCTTGAAAAATAGTATTAAAGAGAAATTGCACAACATAAGTATTCTTAGACCGCTCTCTGTTTGTACCGTGTTTCTGTTATATTACCAATTGATCAGACTTCGAGATAAAGGCGAACCTCTGCATTCGTTTTGCATTCGTTGCCAACTTTGCTATCGTGTAATTATGCATTGACCTTGTAGGATTCACCACCTGCTCTCAAGAAAATTTTATATTCTCGCTCTTCTCTGCGCTAAGTTGATTATTTACGTCCAAATTTTGTAGGTGTGTCACGCAACTAACTTATAGCAATATACCGCGCGCTCCCCATACACCGGAAAGCCCGGTCTTCTTATACATGCCGTTGTCGAGTTTTGGTAGCCATAAGACAGATGATCATGACATTTATCTATTGTATCAACAATATCCCAAACGTAAGTGTGGCATTCTCATTCGATAAAATTGTGGATTGCCCTCAGCCAGTTAATATGTTCTAGATTTGGTCAGAGAAACTAGGTAAAAAGATATACCTAACATAAAGGTTAACGATGCATGTACTCTGTGACTGCAAAATGTACTCGTATATATTACCGGATTAAATGATCAGACACGCATCCAGTTAGAAGTAAAATGCTGACATATGTGGTCCCGGGACCTTTGCAATATTGAAGTTCTGATTGGCTGTTCTCTCGCCATCCCAATTCTAACCTACAAACCCATCACGGCTTGATCCCTTGCCAAAATCGTACAATGTCGCTACCTAACCTTATCAAAGTGTGTCAATGTCAATTTCTGGGCCGTCTACCATGCCTATTGGCCGTCGAAAGGGTTCCTATGACAGACAAAGTTCCATAGTTAAAACAAAGTGATAGAGATTTATGATGGAATGCCAGTTTATGATGTAATTAAAAACACAGGCTGTTCAAATTGTCAACTTATCAACCATTTGATTAGGACCCCAAGTCAGACAATATGAACAACGTGCAGTTCATCCAAGGACTTGGTAAATCATCGTTCTTTTCTCAATGTCGGTCGGCTAGCTATACGCCATGTGCATAGGGATGGCAAACGACTTGAACCTGCAGCTTCAGGTTAAAATGATAACAAGATTTCGCCGTTTTAACCCCCTAGGGCGTGTATTTCTGTCATAGGAAACTGATCGTGTTAGATGTAGCAACACTCCGGTAAACGCCTTACCATCTGAAAGACTTTAACCGATCGAAAGTCTCATGCAGCAGTTCGGAACAAGGACCGCGTCATTCCAGTATAGGACATTAACTTGAAGATAATGTTTTACCATGGGACCTGCTGAGAAAAAGATATCCGAGATTAGGAATAATATCTACATGTAACATAATTTCTGTATGTTACAGAACTCATCAGCGCATTCTAACTTATGAATTAGGTGTCTTGTTCTATGTTCGAAGCAAGTTGGAATAAAGACGAAATGACCAGAGGCGAAATGTCGGTAATACAATTATGCCAAGCCCAACACCCTGGGAACCCGCTCGAATGGCAGACGCGGCAGAATACGGCAGAATACGGCTATTGCAGACTTGAGTAAAAACAAATAGGTAACAGAAGCTGACAACACGTAAGGAGTTGTCCTCGTTTCGTCAGACCCCAGAGGGTTACGGAATCATCTACAGCTGCCTACCGCCAGAGTCCCCTCCGCCGTGCTCTGAGATTACCCATCGACAAGCACCCACTATAATGAAGCGTGGAAACTGAGGGAACCGTAGAGGTCGCTTACTACGTCCCAGCGATCTCAGCAAACCTGCAAGATAACGGAGAGTTGGGATTGAGGGGTTCCATTACTTGGGCGAGCATCGTGGGACTCAGACAACTTTAGGAACCTTGTGAGAAATCAGGGGTTTATTCAATGAGAAGCCGTCAAGGCACATTCGATTACCCGGCATTTGAACATGTTATACCCGCGAAATCGGAGACAACGGAAGACGGATTGAAACCGACTCGAAGGCTTCGACTTCGAACAAGAAGTCAAGCGTTTGAATGGGAAGCTAACTTTGCCATGAGCTCGAGAAAGTGTAAGCAATTTGATAGAAGCGACTATGTATCAATAATGCCCCTTTTCTGCAGCGACATTGATAAATGCAGGCATTCTGTCTCTCTCCCGCGTGTGGAGCATGTAGACGAACGATGAGTATGATGGATTATTTTGTTCACTCTGCTCCGTTTCCGTTGTTTTATTTTTGTACCCACTAATTATAGTGACAAAACTTGGGCGTTCAGATGATCTTCTCAGAATTGATTTTTGGAGGGCCTACTGGAAATACGTGTAATTGGTAATCCCGAAATGCTGAATTCTCCAGCTCCAGAAGTAGGTTTTGAGGGACATTTCAACTGGAAACATAGCCTCACTTAAGTTGTACACGTACTGCCCGAGGTGGAAAGACAAAGAAACAATCAGAAATTCGGGTGCAGACATCAGAATTTTTACGTGTGGAATCAAGTTACTAACGAAGGAACAAACCATGGCCTGTGCCGAGACGCAGGAGGCGTGATTTAGAAATGGCAGTCAAAGTTCGCAATTATAGAATTACGTACGGAATCATAAACTGTCGTTCTCACCACCGTGTCGAACGTCGGCCTTGCACTGACGTCTTTAAAACTGACCTCAGATGTACACCATACTACCACGGTGTCAAACCAAATGTGAATTTTCCTGAGAGGATTTTTGGGACGTCACCGGGGCAGTTCCATTCAGAGCTTCAACCGGTCTATGACGCAGTATCAGCGTTGTATGTTTAAGAGATTTGGTGAATAATTGGTGAGAGCAGCCTTCAAAAACAGTGTGGAAGAGGAGTCCGGATACTGCATCCACAAGCAACAGCGCGGATCGTGTGGAAAATTAAATTTGAAGGCCGACGGCAGCGACTGTCCTATCCAATGTGCTCGAAAATATCTAACCAGCCGTCTGGCAGGAGAATATTTAAATTGCTGGTCTACATACTACCTAAGTACTATGTTGAAATGTATACACTCAAACGGGGAATAGGGCGATTTACAGAGGTGATTAGGCCAATCCGCGTTACCCCAGAATACAGAATACAACAGCATTACAAATATATCTTGATATCTATATCTCCGTATTTTAAGAATACTGTCTTCAAACCAAACAGTACTGAAAGCGTACTGTTTTATCTTTTGAGGTTGGTACTTCAAAAGGAAATCGATACTCATTACTGTCATCGGCTTCGTTGGGAGAATTAGTACCTCAAGGAACGAAGTAAATACCGTTCTAAGTCAGATATCCGACTTCCGGATTTCGCAAGAAGGCTGCAGTAATATGTTCTCACTGGCCGACAGAAATTTGCCCTGCCCCAACGGTGATCATGGCGGCTTGGTCACAAAAAAGCACTTATCCTCAGCAGCGAGTGTTTATTGCGAGTATGTGAGTGCACCCGCACTGTGCTTGCTCATAACTTGATTGCTAGCGTTGGCAACTCGTAGTACGGTGTTCTAATATATTCGTCATCATAGAAGTAAAACAATTATGATTAATGCTTGATTTGCTATCTTGCAGAATACGCATACCTCTTATTCAAAGTCCTTTATAAAATCGCAGAAGTTTCATTTGCCCATTGCACGAGTTTCCCGAATACCTGAATCACTCTAAAGATCATTCTACAACGAATTGAGTGTCACTGCAAGGCAAACCTTATGAAAAATGGTTTTCGACGACCCCATCATACACTAAAATTGAGTATCCAAAGGAGAAGTGTAGAGTTGGAGGCAGTTGGAGGAAGAGTGTTGCAAGGACGTTCGCTGTTCCATGTGAGTCGTTATGCGAGAATGTGTGAGGCAAAATGCCTGGGCAATGCGGCTTGGCAATGTTCCAGACCATGTTGATGACCTAATGAGATCACGTTGCGTTGAGGGCCTGAAATGCCGCGTATCGCCGGCCTGACTCGTCTGAATCGAGCCGCAAAGTGAACGCAACCATTGCCGACATCCCACCACCAATATCCATCATGTCCAAACCATATATCTCTCTACTACGGGCAGCTGTCTACCCCTCACCTCTGTCGTCAGAAAGTTCAGTGGACGATGACGACCAGGATCATGCTTCGTATAGGAAATCTGGCCTGGACAACACAGCGTCAATTACGTCTGGACTCCATCGCGCTGCTATCTAAAAGACAACTTTCCTTTACACATATATCTAAATCTCACCCATCGGCAGGTGTATCTCCACCCAAGTTGACCCCAGAACATCATCAGACACCGTCGTGGCTATGGAAATATACTCGGAGGATGGGGTATTTTGCAGCGGGAGCAGCGACGATATACACGGTGGACAGGGTCTATAACGCGTCTTCTTTAACGCGGACACTGAGGACATTTACAACAGTGGGTATTTACTAATCATCCTCACACACGCTCTACAATGCTTCTTTGTTTCCAATAGAGCGCCTTGATTACCTGGGATTACAAGTCCAATTTCACGCCGGGCAAGAGCGAGCAGATACCGGAGTTGCACGAACGCGTCGGGCAGCGGGTGTTCGACCTGCTTTCGACCAACGGAGGGTTGTACATCAAATTTGGGTGCGTGCCTTAGCATCTCCACACTGTTTCGCTTTTCTGAGGTCAGTGGAAGGCAAGCGATAGCTGCGAACGCAGCGGCGCTCCCAGAGCCGATCCAGAAGCAGTTCGCCAGCCTGTTCGACGACGCACCGCAGGTTCCCTACTCAACCATCCACCGTGTATTTGTAAATGAGTTGGGGCAGCCTCCGAGCGGGCCCAACGGTGTATTTGAGGTATTTGAAGAAAAGGCTGTGGCCAGCGCAAGCATCGCGCAAGTGCACAAGGCGAAACTCTGGCCCACGCGCGACGAGAGTGGACGTGTAGTAGACGAGGGAAAGTGGGTTGCAGTAAAGGTACAGAAGCCTGACGTGGCAAAGCAAATGGAGTGGGACATTGCTGCGTTCCGCTCTGTTATGTGGATGTTTGAGCATTGGGCGTTTGATCTGCCCGTATATTTCGTCGTTGGTGAGTATTCTACGTTTATATCTTGATATTACTTGTGTTAATGTGCCTATTTCATTTCACGATGTTGTAGATTTTATTGCAGACCATCTAAGGCAAGAACTGGACTTTGTAAATGAAGCACGAAACGCGCAGCAGACAGCTGATTATATCGCAAAAGAACCGCTCCTGCGGGATAAAGTATACATCCCTAAAATCTACGAAGAATACACGACAAAGAAGGTCATGGTGGCTGAGTGGATTGACGGGGTGCGTCTATCAGATAGGGAAGGTGTATATCGCCTCATGGGCGAAGCTCTGCCGAAGAAAGCACAGCATGTACCGGAGGGGACCACACACACCCATATCACAGCAGTCGAAAGCTCCGATTTTTTAACCCCCTCGACAGTATCGTCGTTCCACTACCCAGCGCACCCCCTCAAAGGCGGCGTCAAATCTCTCATCGAAACCCTCACTGAGCTGTTCTCCGCCCAGATGTTCAAGTTTGGACAGGTGCACTGCGATCCCCACCCGGGCAACATCCTCATACGCCCCTCTCCTACAAACCGCACCCAGCCGCAAGTCGTTCTGCTCGACCATGGGCTGTGTGTGCAGCTTCCTGAAGAATTCAAGAGGGAGTGGGCGGAGCTGTGGCGGGCGATGCTGGTGGGTGATTTTAGTGGAGTGAAGAGTGTTGCGGAGCGATGGGGGTTCGGCCCGTTACCTGATTTGGTGGCGAGCTTTGTGATGATGCGGCCGACGATTTTGAGGAAGGGGAGAGAGGTCAAGAAGACTGATTCAGGGGCAGAGAAAACGAGAAAAGACGGAGAAAACGAGGATAGAGATAACGAGAAAAAGAGAGAACGGATGTCAGAGTACGAGCTCAGTCTGAAGATGAAGCAGAGGCTGAAGGAATTTTTGGCGGACACGGATCGGATGCCCAAAGTCATTCTGTTTCTGAACAGAAATATGCGGATAATGCAAGGTACATACACCCTACCACTTATCTGATCTCTCTTTACTTTATGTCTTCAATTTTGGTTGGCTTTGGTGTGCTCATCATGTTTCTTTTCCTTTTGTAGGGAACAACGCGTCATTCGGCAGTCCCGTCAACGGCGTCAAAATTACAGGCTACTGGGCTTCGAAGGAGCCCACTCGAAACACTCACCTCACATTCTCCGAGCGCACGCGGGAGTGGTACAACCACACACGTTTCCAGCTCAGCATGTTCAGCATGGACTTCGCCATTTGGAAGGCATTGGTCGGGTTCTGGCTGCGCACACTTCCCGCTCGGATGCACGCTCGGCTGCGTCGTGGTGCGCTGCCGCAGGACGACAACAAGAAGAAAAAGATGACAAAGGAGGAGATGGAGGAGGCACTAAGGGAGTTTATTGTCGACGCCATGGGCATTGATCTGCCGGATGAACTCCCTGACTTGGACCTGTGATCTGGAGTGTCGGGACCATGTCAATGAGGCTGGCTGGAGTCGAATTGCAACGCGTTGTATCAGTGGGCTGACTTGCTTTTGAACATTTTATGATATATATATCTGCTAATTTTGTGACGTAGCAATATCTTTGTACATGTACTACTGTATAATTACCTGCACTCCACTCACTTTAATATTTATTGCATACCGGATCACGAATAAAACTACAATGTTCAAACTAATGAGATATGACATGAAGAATTTGTTGTTACATGAAATATATCCAAGCAAGTCACAATACTAAAGCTACTATCTATCTCTCTCTCACTTCTTTCTAGGTTGCTTAGCTTTGGTCCTACCTTCGCTCTCGACCTCCCTCGCATCGACATGGTCTTCGTTGGATCGAGGACGCTTACGCTCTGGTTCGCCCACCGCAGATCCTTGTGCCACGGTATTGCTATAAGCCTTCACCAGCAAAGGTATCGTGGACCAATGCTGATCTCCACCATCGTTTCTGCCAGAAGCTTGGGCTTCCGAAGCTTCAGTGACCTCTTCGTCGAGCGCTTTAAATGTCTCGAAGAAGATGCTGTGAATCTGAGCATACGAGCCAACATCATTATATGCGCCATTCCGACCACGATCAACGTAGTTCTGGTAAAGTTCGCCACTCAATAAGGAAAGAGACGTAACGATAGAGAGAATTGACTTTGGTGCCTTGGGTGTGACGGTTTTTCCGAATGGTGCGGTGATGCAGTGAATTCTGGCATGAGTCGGCTTTCTATCGTTAATGAAAACGGCCTTGCCAAAGTCCTGAAGGGACTTCGTTGATTGTGTTGGGTCAAGGCGGCAGCATATGTTCCAGAGAAGCATCCACCACATTGATTCTAAATCGTGTTGGAAATTGTGAGCGACTCCCTTCTGCGGTTGAGTAGTTGTAGAATTCTGTAGCTGTAGTGCCAATTCAGCAAGTCTCTCTTTGACAGAAAGTTGTCTTGCAATTGCGAATTCTTTCTGCGCTGGCAGTGTATTGTCGTGGCTGGGAGAAAACAAGTAAGATGACAGCATAATTTCCAGAGGCATAAAGTACGCTGTCCCCTGTAGGCAATGGTCAAAAGACAATTTTTTGAAATCAAAGAACATAAATACCGTCTTCGTACTTGAAGCACATGCTGAACCTTTTGGCACAGGGAATTTTGTGGCATATGCAAAGTCAGAGAGTTTTGCGAGCCACGGCCCCTGGCTTTCTGAATCTTTCTTGAAAGCAAGTATATTTCCAGAACAAATGTCTCTATGGACCCATCCCGCGCAAAACAAAAGCTGGAGCGCTAGATAAGATACGTAAGGCCTTGCAAATCAAAGATGGGGGAAAACAATTCGCTCACGGATGAGGGTTTGTGATAGCACATTGACCACTTCTCCAAGGGTTTCGAGCCGTCCAGAAGTTCTACAAACCTCCTTGAAAAGGATGCGATATTGCCTCTTCTGTTCGCGTGGAATAGCTGGAATAGCTGGTGATTGGGAAGCATTTCGGTGTGCGTTTACAAATGTCTGATCATTCATAGACTGCGATCCTTGTGATGCGGTACCAGTTGCCGGAGCATCCAGTGCGAGATCTTGCTCAGCGTCGAAGAAACCTCTGACTTCGGTTCCTATCTCTACTCGTACTTTAGTTTTCTGTCCGCTGTAGTCCAGGACAATCTGAAGAAAGTATTGCTTGTAGCTGCCATTGCCAACAATTTTCCTGTGAGCTTCTTTGAAGCTCTTTAACTCCAGCGGTTCGTCTGGGCTGTCCCAAAATTGTTCGATATCGGTAAAAATGGCGTTCTGTATCTCTTTTTCCGTCTTCGCAGAGCTGTCGAGCCACACGTCTTTCAAAACGAGCGGATCTCCAAACGCCTCGCCGCTTTCCCTGACTTCAACGACTTTGTAAACACGCGTCATTCGACCGGTGATGCCGTTCGAATGATAGAGCGACAGGCCCTCCACGGTGCGAAAGAACCGAAACACTTGTCGCTGCCCGGTAAACTTGGAATCTTGAATGTGTAGTTTTGGTCTGGTTCAAGCTTTACCATTGAATCGTAGCCAAGCTCTTCTTCCGTTGCAAACAAAAATGCAATAAGAACTTGTATGAATAATTTAGGATTCTGTGTGAATTTTGTCAGAGAAATGTTCTAACAATGAGGAAAGCTACAGACCGTGGATAAGTTAAAGGGATACGACGCGGCTGAATGTGAACGATCATGATACCACAGCGTGACATTATGCATTTCGGCTGTTATCTGTGTGGCATATCGTGGATGTCAGCTCGGTCAACAGCAAAATGTAGAGAAAGCGCACCCCGAAAGTGAACATACGACGTACGTCTTCGTTCATAATCTGAACATTGGAAGAGACGACATGTAACGCGTTCTACAGTGAGTAAATATCAGAAGACACGTGCGAAAGAACGGACGTTAGCTGAGTTGTGAAATGGAACTCACTTGCCGAGTGTGCGACGCAGCAACTTTGTGCCCGACTACAACAGCTATGTCGGTCGTCTGAAGCGGCTTGTGCGTATCGCAGGCTGCAACAAATGCGGCATCGATTTTGTTGTTGTAGCCTCGGTTGGAGGAAGCTATCCTTTTGTTCGGCACGTTTACGTAGCTGAATTTGTTGCGTTTTCGTTCCCCAGGATATTCAATATTCCCAATGGTCAGTGCAATCTTCTCCCATCCCCGAGAGAAGGTGGTTTTGTTGTTAGACCGCCGGCCCCTTTTTCTCTGGAGTGGGTAATCTCGAAAAGCGAAAGTTGTCTCGTTTCCCGTCAATACAGACAACACTGGCCGTGTAGTTACGTCGCTGGAATGAGAAGCATTACCAGCCCCCGTTGAAGTGTCCTGTAAAAGTTGCTGAACAAAGTATTGCGTTTCATTGTCATTTGGGACAAAAGGCAGGTAGGTGTTCATGAAGCTCTCGACAGAGGATCTGATGAACTTGAACTCGCTATCCATTTCCCTGACAATATGCTGCTGCTGACTCTGCACGATACCGATATGCTCAAGCTGTGCAGAATTTCTATAGCTTCGCAGGGTTTCGGGACACTGTAAAACTGAGTATCAGTCAATGGTAGGCACAAAAACACTGAAAATATTCACGCGCGCGAGACTTGTTTCTCCTTGGTTTGGTGTATGTTCGTACTAGTTGAGAAGATAGTAAATGATTAATCTTCAAGAACGCGCGGGGTTCATCTCAAGGTTTCAACGGAGGCTTGGCGGTGCCGTTCCACACTTTGCAGCAGGCCCATCAATTTCTCACGGCCCACCCGTTGATTGTCTACCAGCGAGATAGATCGCAGTGAATACTGAAATTGTGAGTTGAACATCTTGCTTTCAATGGTGTGGTCAGTTTCTTACCCTGGTTCAACTTCTGTATCCGATCCTACAAACCAACGTGCCTAAATTTCGTCGTTCCCAACTTGCCTCTGCTTCAAGTTCTTCAGCTTCAGAGTCACGGTGGCCGCAAACCGGTGAGTATGAAGGTGTTCCTTAACGTTCACATTTTTAATGGGAAATCGTGTCAAAAGCGCTTTGGGCGCCTTTTTTCTCTTGGAACATGTAGCTCAGGTTCGTTTTCAAATTCGTACAGAGTAATACGCACAGTTAGCATGACAAAATTTTCAGTGGCATATCACAACAGAAATCAAACAAATGACCAGCCTTGGAGTTCCGATCAGAAATCGACAGACTTCAGAGTTCATGTTTCCGCTAGAAGGGCGGTCGAAGCCAATATCGGCACAAGAACAGATATTCATCAAAATTTCTGTGCTGCCAGAAACGCTCAGGTGTTTTCAGGATCCCGCAAAAACTGATCTGTAGGAACATTGATAGCGCCTCTCTATGACAAAGTCACTGGCTTACTTTCAGGTTCATCCAGGCTAGGTCGAGAGTATAAAAAGTCCAGTTGGTCAGGAAGAGATTCAACGGCAAACCTTTTTATGCCATGCAAATTACGAATTTTTGATGCCAAGGACTCTTCGGTTGCCCTTTTCCCTAGCATTTTGACGCCGTCCTCATCTCCTTCACCTCATCTTCGCATTTACAGACGCAGTTGCATTATAATTAGACGCCGAATGCGGCTGTACTTGTCAACCATCGCACATTGTTACCCCGTCAGCTCTTCGAGGTGATGCGTCATGTCCGCGTTACCCCAGCCGCGGCTCTCCTTGGGGTAACCATTTGATACTGTTGTGTCGCGCAGCGCAGGCCTTTCCTCCGATAAAAAATATAAACCCACCTGCAATGCCTCGTGCACACTCTCAGATCCCCCTACCCTCCTACTGGCGATACCTTCATTCCCAGTCAGAGGATGCTTTTTCGCAGCGGCGCGTTCACCCGCCGCGATGCAATCCTATTGCTAATCGGTGCGTTGTCGATGCACCTCTGGTCAGCATGCATCGGTCTCCCATCGACCACTTACTTTAAGGATCAACCCAACCATATCACCACCAACCACAGGGCTGGTGTTGCCCACCGATTTCGCACAAAATTTCGGACGAAAACGGAGACGGTGGTGCTTACAGCGTCACCTACCTCCACGCCCACAGCTTCGCGGCCACTCCTCCCATTCGACGGCCTCCCTTCCACCGAGCTCCTCGCGCACGCACCTGGATGGACGCTGTTTCGAAACCTGTACATGTCAAATGGGACGCTATACATTGTTGCAGATGATAACGCTCGGGAAAAATTCCCGGAGATTAGGATGATGACAAGCACCGGGCTGGAAGCGGAGAATACACCAGAAAATATTGCGATGCGAGAGCCGACAGACGACAACATACAAATTATATCGCCTGAAGAAGCCAAGGATCGATGGGTGTCGACGACAAATGCGAAGGGACGGGTGTTGAATCGGGTATGGACTGTTGAAGGCAACACGGTGCGTGATATGTATGGCCCCACATGTCGAATTATCTGCCCCACCGCCTGATCCCGACACTAACGTTCTCCCCATCAGCTTCTCTTCAATGACCCCAAACAATTCCTGCGACATTACTACCACTTCGTCGCCGAGCTTTTCTTTGGCGCACAGGCCTTCTGGCATGGCGCATTCTCTCCGCCTATCACTCCAAATGAGCTCGACGATCCCTCCCCATCCACCAGTGTGCACTTTTCCACCACCCACCCACCTGTACCACCCATGCACCGTGCAATCTTCGCACACAGCAACGCAGACGGCTGGCGTGACAGCCCAGGATTCAATGCATACTTCCTGCGCGCGGCACTGCCCTCGCTCATTGTCGAACATGTTGAAGATTGGAACGACCGGATAGCGGCGACGGCATTTAAATTGGAAGAAGGGGAGCGCGCGTGGCACTTCCCGACCGTGCTTTTGGTCGATAGAAGTGCAGCGCATCGCGGGACGGTGTGTGGCTCACAGACACAAAGGACGGCGGCGGAGGCATGGGAATATATGCGAAGAAAGGCGAGATTGCGAGGGTTGCACGTTGGCGGGTGGTGGGCGCCGCTGCGCGAGGCGGTGTGGCGGTTTGCTGGCGCGGAGGAGGGGATAGAGCAGTTGGCTTTGGCACCGGTGAAGGAGGGAGGCGTAATGCCTTTCATGACACGAGAGGCAGAGGTGAGGGGTATGGACACGTTTATACACCCAAATGACATCGTGAATGTCGATTCCAAGCACCAGAAGATGCTTCCCTTACCTGATAAAATTGTCATCAGCTACATTAGCCGCCAATCCGCACGGAATCGCAAGCTGATCCAGGAAGACCATGATGGCTTGGTGAAGGCAATCCGGGAGCTTGTGGAGAGGAAAAATAAGGAACGTGCTGAATTCCTCGCTGGTGTGAGTGGAAATGAGGGCACAACGGTGCCGCTGGAATGGGAGTTCGACGAACTCATCGCAGAGTACATGTCAAAGGACGAGCAGGTTCGTGCAGCCGCTCGCACCACGGTACGTCAGCAAATTTAACTCCATTGTTACCAAAAGTAACGGTTTATTTGCAGATCATGTTGGGTGTGCACGGAAATGGCCTCACACACCTTGTGTTCATGCGCCCAACGCGCTTTTCGAGCGTCATCGAAATTTTCTACCCGGGAGGTTTTGCACACGACTACTACTGGACCGCACGCGCTCTCGGGATGAGACATTTCGCAGTGTGGAAGGATAGGTATGTGGGTTGATACCTGGAGTATGGTTGGGCTTAGGGTGTTCCCGCTTATACTGAACCGCTTGCTAACATGTATTGATACTATTGTTTTGTGTTTTTTTTTTGACAGATACCGAACGTATCCTAATAAGCCAAATGTGGACTACCCTAACGGTTTTCAAGGGAACTATATCCCTGTCGACGGTGTCTATGTTGCGCGGCTCATTGAAGACCACATTTCTGGGAAGATCTAATCCTCCTTCCCATTACTTCCTGCGAGGTCTTGATAAAACTTGGTTGCATTGCATATTACCGGTGTCACACCTTCACCCGAGGAATGGCCCAGTTCAATGAACGATTACAGTTTGTGATACTGTCCAATGCTTAATTTATTCATAGCTTACATAAATAACTTGTACTAGCTCGAGAAGAAAAGAAAAAGCCGATATTTGGGCCGATGTAAAAGTGTGTTCTTTCTCCAAAATTTACGAACGAAAGCAGCAATCAAACTTTGTCGCTGAACATGATGTTGCTCGTTGTAGAGTTAAAATGCGACTTGTTAGGACTCGCCTGGAGTGTGCTGAGGGAAACGTCGTCCGTTCGTTCAACTGAGGTGTTTGAGTTGACATTGACCATGTTCATTCTGGCGTTGTTATTTAATTGAAGTTTCGTTATCGTTTTGGCGGACCAAGCTCTCCCTCGGGTAACTCGCAAAATTATAAGCACAGGAGAAATACACTACAACATATATTTAGTTCTCTGTAATCCGGTTAGATTGTAACAATGCTTACCTGTACTTGGGTTAGCAACGGTATGAACAGAAGAGCAGCTGTATTTCCTTTAATATACAAAACGAGGAAAATAAACGAGACGACCCCGTAGAGAGCAGCCGATTCTAAGAGCATGGTCACGATGTTCGTGTAGGTTTTGCCGTGGGACCTATCAATAATTTTCATGACCCTGTGTCTCATGTAAAGGAGTCGAATAATCAGCATCAAGGTGAGCAGGATATTTGTCGCCATCGTGAGGGAAAAATATGGAAGAGAGAAATTGAGTGTAATGTGGGACCACAGACTCGAGTCGGGACGTGCGGCTTGCAAGATGAAGAAAGCTCCTAGGACTTGGGGAATAACGACATGGTGAGCCCGTGTCTCAAGCACCCAGTACAATTTTTGTCCTTACTTAACATAACAATCCATGCCATAACGGGAACCACGATAACATACCAGTGCTGGTATAGGACATAAACTCGATAGATCTAACATCACATTGAAACCTCATCAATTAAAGCACCACTTTTATATAGAAGACTTACGAGCATGCCATCACTGAGCAACTGAACGGCAGTCGAGATAGAGTTTCCCCATGTATTGATAACATTTGATTGCTGCTCTAATAAGAATTGCAATGGGCCTCCTGGGTATGCTCTGAAGTCGATCCACGCCCATTCGTTAAATGTCATATTGATAGATATGTTTACCGTGCTGCCGATGAAAAGAGCGAAAATGAACGCTAGCCATTTTGCGTTCTTCTTCAGGTTCTTCTCGTGAATAAGATAGTAGGCGCATGTGCAAATGGTGACTATGGTCACCCCTGATGTTGGAAGAGGATGTTTATCAGTATTAGTTTTATCAGAGTATACGTGAACTTTACCATAGGCGATGAGTCCTAGATTAACGGCAATGTAGTTTGCTCTTTCAAACCAACGGAGCTCCGCGGGCTCAGGGGTAATAAATTGCTGGAGGCTGCCGCTCATATTGAGTGAGAAATTTTGACAGGACTTGGAGCTGCAAGAGACCTATGTGGCTTTAGACTTCATAGGTACGTTATATGCTCATCGACAATTACACGCTCACCATGTAACCCGTTTGAACTTGGCACCTGATATTTCAAGAGTTGTGCTGATTCTCCCGAGCTTTCAAGGCAATTGTTCCGAGCGTAATGATTTCTTCACTTGCGGTTTAGAAGTAAATTATGTCTTTGATAACAAAGACTGTGCTAGGTATTCAATTTTTCATTCACACGCCTACAGGGCTTGATGATGCAGATGTAACTGCAGCATTGTACATATTTCTTTGATGAAGATGATGGAAAGGAGCTTCGGAGGGAAGAAAGAGGTAGACTCTTGCATGGAAGCAGATGCTTCTCTCGTTTGAGTTCGGCAGATAATTGATCATTAGCGATGTACGGACTCAGAACGGCGAAACTCACAGAGAAAGACCTCAGATCATACCTCTGTTCAATTTAAATTTAAACCGGTATACTCACCAGATGTCACAAAACCTACTAACACAGATAAGCAAACCAGGTAGCGCTACAGATGTTTGATCATGAGATGATTCACCACAATCAATGATCATTCTTGCTGCAAAGAAGAAATTAAGAAGAAACCCGTGATGAACTTGTAATCGGTAATGATCCGTGAAGTCTGTCAGCTAGTCAGATTGAGGACGATTAAACCGAATGAGATCAATGATAATGTAGTTCTGTTTATACCTCGAATGCGAAACAGAATGGGCGACACGGTGAAGTCATTATAGATCGAAGTTGATTGGGTTCACAAAGGCCATCACTGATAAGCTTCCTCGGGCCGAAGAGACGGACTAAGTAATATGACAAGGATGGATGATAAACAGGGTAGGTCTACCTTGGGTCTACCTAGCCAAAAATCAATTATCAGGGCTGTATAGTCACTAGTAGTGTAATATCTAATTGGGCTCACTTGGATCGATGTTTCAACAAGGGTATTTTTTTCAAAACAATGCAAACTTGAAAACGTTCCTGACAAACTTTCTCGGTTGGTCTTTTGTTTGGAGTGATTAAATTGAAATGAGTTTCATGTACACGGGCCGTTCTGTCTCCTCTATAAACGGAGAATGGCTCGAATTCTCCAAAGTGACCCGTTTAACCTTCTGGATTCTGTCAAAAGATGGCTGAACAACGAAGTCTTGCGAGATGTCCTTTTTACCGTTGATCACCAAGGTTGGCACTCTGACAAGGTGTAATCGGCCGATGATAGTCCAGTTTTGCATGATTCTTTCAAATAGAACTGAGTGATAGTGATGGATATGAAAGTATCAAAGAGTACATACGGCGCACTTGCAACCGTGGGGTCTCCGTCAGGTCCAAACATGTTCGAGTAGATACCAGTAGGAATCTGGAAATCGGTCGAATTGACAACCATAAACTGCATGGAACTCACGGAGAAATAATACTCATATATTACCGTCTGGTCTGAATTCATTGACGTCTGTTTGGTGCTCCGCTTCAGGAGTTCAGTGAGCTTGGACGGCCTATAAATAGATATTTTTATCTCTAGCATGTAGCTGTGTTTTGCCGAATCGAACTCAAGTTTTAACATACGTTTGAAAAGCCTCCAAAATAGAACAAAGCCAAGAATCTAATAGAGTATGCGTCTCTAGATAGAGGCCCCGGAGAACTACAAGATTGTAATACACCTCTCCAAACATTTTTGATAAACCACTTCACTACTCCTAACCACCAAAGTCCGGAACGTCAGCATGCAATTCGCTTTCGAAAGACCTCACACGTGTGGGTACAAGACCAAGAACGGTAAATAGACTGATAGTGAGACTGGAACATGAAACAATAGTGCTAACCGATCTGTAAACCAGACACGCTATTTTTTTACATATACATCATAACTTTTCTATCATCCTTGCTTTCGCTCATTGTCTTCTCTACTTCAACGCGCATTAGGATTCATCAAGGAAGGTCTGAAGCAGAAACCAAAGAGCCCAGGAGGACGCTACGTCGCCAGAGCACCTATGTCAATCTTAAGAGTGCTCTAAGGCATTCCGATTACGTTTTTCCACCAATATTCAATTTTCCCCAGGTGTCTTTTCAGCTACACGCTAATGATCCACTTCGACAAATGTCGGAAGATACAACACGGAGCCGGAAAGCTAAGATTGGTGCTGTCTATCCCGATGCACGTCGCATTGTCATCACGAATGAGGTAGATACTGCCATTCTCTCTTTATACATTGAAAACTCTTACTGTTATATTGGTATACTCAGACCTCTACAATTGTTCAATTTCGACATATTGACTTTGGGATGGAAAATTGTTCACTATCGTTCTCAATACCACCTCTTACCACATCTTTTGACCCTTCTTCCATTGCTCAAAACGGGTCTGTAATTGATATTTGGACCCTCAATATGTCACACGAAATATCTCGCTACATCGGCAAGAGTTGGAAATTCGCCCCACTACGAGGAAGTAGATTTGGGATTATCCATCTCGACCACCGAGGAAGCGACTTGGTCCCATTTCTGTGTCGGTCAAATCACTTCAGCACCTTTGAATTAGCATGCTCGCCTGATAGCCCGGAATGTCATGTGGACTTTTGGCAAGATCAACGTGCTGAGCCAAAGGCCGGTGAGTTATCGATGTTACACCATTCTCGTGCTACATGGCGCAGGATTAAAGTGGCCCAAAACATTAGGATTCTACATTGTCCAAATGCAGACTGATGTCACCGTCCTTTCTTGATCGACCATTATCTCAGATTAGAGTACATCTGATGTTCTAAGCACCTAAGAGATTTTCATCGGAGTAGCAGTGACAAGCTATTCCTTTGATAACAGCAATTTAGTAGGAAAGAACTTTATTAATGAAGTTTATCCGTTGTCCGGTAGAAATAGAGAGTTAGAGTGACTATGACTTCTACGGGTGCGGTTCTTTCATTCAGTCAAAAATATATAACAAGAATATGATTGGCCAGGTATCATGGCCGGTGGACCCTGTAAATAGAAACTTCCGAGACATAGCTTGCTGCTTCGTTCTTTGTTAGGGAAGCTTGTTAGAAACACATTCTTTCAATCCTGTAAACTCCATGTGGCAAACCATTGCATAGAAGGTGATCAAGGTTCCGTTGTAAACACAGTTTTTCCGGCATATTTTGGATAGAAGAACGCATCATTATACCATGTATGTATGACTGGTACTTCCTACCTTTCTACTTTAGAATCTATTTAATGCAGTAAGATGCCGTCAACTATCGGCGCACATTACACTAGTGGTTATGTATCCAGTTCGTATTTTTTGCAAACTTGCATCCATTGCCTTGGTATTCGCCATGATGGCAAACTCTGCACCTGTGGCAGGTCATAGTATGTTTCCGTCTACAATATTCCCCACAGAAATTAAAACTTATTTTGTGCAGCGGAAATTGTGGACTGTGATGCTGAAGACATTGAAGCTCGTCGTCTAGCACTTTGCTACTAGATGGTGTGGACGTTATTTGTATACCTTATATGATTAATGCTGAGTGGAATGTTTTGGCAAGGTCAGATTTGAGAAATATGGGGGTGGACACGAGTCACAGAAATGGGCTTTCAAAAATGATCATCAATAGTCCACATACTGGCCAATCATTTGTATATTAGTAGCGCGTTATCAATTCTCCTATACGCTGTTCCCAAAAAATAAATGGATTGCTTATAAATGGAGACGTCAAATTTTCTAACCTCTGCTGTATCTTGCAATGCCCTCGTCATATACACCTCCATGCTTTCAGAGTTCAAGTATATCAACCATCATTACGGGGTAGCACATTTTTTATTGATTATATTCTTAGGTTCCAAAAAACTCTTTGCCACTGTTTTAATCCCGATGTTGGGATTTGGACTATGGTTTTACGGCAGAATTGAAATGGTTAGAGGATGGCGAACGGGACATGAGGTTTTTGAGAAATCAAAAACTGTATACAGTGCGTCATACTGGCATCTACAATGTACTCTATTTGCTGATTATGTACTCACAGCATATGTAGGCGATGACTATCCTATGTTCTGGGATATCTCGCCGCTTGATTCAGTATATATGTCTCTGGAGAATACGGTGCACTATGCATTTGATACCCCTCAAGGACGTGCTGAGTGGAACACGACCTTGCCTTCTGGAAGAGCACTCGTACATCTGGGACCAAATCACAGGACTTTCACCTTAGGGGTTTTACACCATGTCCGATGTCTAGGCATCCTTCGAGAATATCTTGACGATCTCTATGCCGACAAATTAACGGATTCCACTTCGGATACGAGGCGCCTTCAGGTTGCAAATCATTGCATAAACAATATAAGGCAAATGGTTTTATGTAACTCTGACGTACGACTGGAGACTGTGAGGGTGTCTAAGGGGCATGGATTGACAGTACCTGAAGTGACACATGTGTGTTTAGATTGGGAAGCTGTGTACAATGCTGCAGAGAGTAATTACGAGAATTTCCAACAAGTAACTAGAAGTAGTAATCCATGATGCATTTTGTCGAAAGCAATTAACATCTTACAGTATGTACCCAACTCTCACTCATTTCAAGTGACCCTACAAACTCCCTCAGTCTATAAGGAACAGGTATGAACGGTAGAATGGACATACATTCTCTGCTTCTTTCCACTGGGCATAATTATTTTCCATGATGGAATACGCTTGGCTCCAATCCTTGCATTTATGCCATCCACTAACCTTTTGGTCACTGAAGTCTCTCTCTTCAAAGTCTCCTGGTTCGAGTGATAAATCAGCCCCACAAAGTGCTGCTTGTCGGAGATAATTAAAACAGTGATGTAGGTGAGAAGGGGTTGCAATGGGTTCTTTGCTCATCGCAAGGTTGATGATACGAAGACAATGCATTTGGTGGAACATTGAAACGGCAAAAATGCGATTATGTGGTCCAAGTCTCAAATATCCGAATCCTTGCTCTGGGCCAGCAAGCGAAAGCCACTCAGAATCTGACTCAATGCCCGTAAAGCGATAAATCTCGCTCTCCTCGTATGGCACAATGATTGACTTCTGGACACCCATTGGTAGACTCTCAGGATAGTCGTGGCCGAGGTAGGCTGAAGGTTGATGAAAAAATCAGACAATAGATATATGCGAGGACATTGTAATAAAGTGGACTGACAGTAGGATTCTTTGGTTTTCTCTCCAACGGTCCATTCAAACCAGGCAAATACCAGGTACGATACGTTTATAATGTTTAAGGCTACGCAGATTGACAGCAGGAGGGCTTGTTTATTCCACATTGTCACTGGTTGAGGCAAGCAAGCACTGCGATTCTGTACAATGATTGAACAATTTTTCCATCAATTACATTTTACGAGGCTCTAGATAGTGGGAATACGGTCAAAAATCGGTCGATAGACCATCTCTTCCTCTGGTTTCTCCGACGTTTGCCATGTCCTGGATCATGGGCGTCTAAATATAGAGACCTGGACTCGAGTACAGCGTCAACGTGGGGAGGGTTGCGGGTAGAACGGTCGACCAAAAAAGACACACGATATTGCACTATGTAACACGGCGTGTCTAGGATTGATACAAATTTGGACGTAGAGAACATGACCTGAGGAAGGTGCGGTGATTCTATCATTTGTACCAAGTGGTTAGTAATGAGAGTTTATTTTTAAGTACTTTGAAGGTCATATACATCTTGTAATCCACTGGACATAACCCACGGAGAGCTCGGATTACATGCGAAAACGGGTGAATATAATGAATTCTGTTTAATTTTCAAGGCAACAGCTTCTCCAGTTATGTAAAGCCATAGATAGGTCAGCGGGCACATATCAATTTGGAAGCTCGCGATCGAAGATAGGTTGAATAATTAATATAGAGAGCTCATTATCAAAATTCTACTCAGACTGCAGTGATGACCAGCCACGGTATGAAGCACACGGTGAAGGTCCCTCTGCTCCTAGTGATATTTGCCTCAGTCGCCCTCATTATATCGCTTTCGGTGCACTTACTTAGCATTTCATTAAACGTTGGGGCAATATTCAAGCCCGGTACGCCCATTTTTTTGCTAGTATAACCTCGCTTGTTGAGACCTAATTGCATAAACAGTATCAAAGACGGAAGCCGTACTCCCAATTCAGATACAACCAGCTACATTGACAATTTCAAAAGCCGAGAGATTTGGTCTATATTCCAATGAATCGGAATGGGAGTCAATACTACCGATGGGCGATGGATTCATATACCACCCAGACGACCAGAAGCATTACCTCGTCTCCCATTTCCATAGTTTGCACTGTTTACGGTCATTTCATCGCTACCTCAGGATGGCAATGGTATCCAACCCTCAAAACGACGGCTACACAATGCTTGATATCGGACACGTCCACCACTGTCTCATTTATCTTCGACAGATACTTCTCTGCAATGCCGATCTCACGCTAGAACCAGCCAGCCATAAACAGCGGACTCCAGATGGAAAGATAGTAGAGACAGTCACCGGAATCGATATTGCACATCGTTGCACGGACTGGGAGCAATTATGGGAATATATGGGAAGTAACTATGAGCAGTATAAGGATACCTACGACAATTAGAACACAGCAGTAGAGAACCTGATAGCAATCATGATTGAAGGTGTTAAATTCGATTTAGAACGTATTGGATGGTGTCGAAGCAAGAAATTACTAGAACAACTTGTCCTCTTCATTCGTCACTTCTCTTGTTCTCTATACCAGAAATTAGAATAATTTCACTCATCATACCAAATTTCTTACCGTCAGTTGCGGGAATGCGAGTGATCCATGTGCGATCCGACTTCAGAGTGTTTTGAAACTTGAGGGTATTTCGGAAGCCCCACAAAAACGTTGGGGCGTGGCAGAGTATCGGTAGGCGCAAAATAGGCGCGGGAAGCGCGAACGGCGGTGAGCGTAGTTGTAAGACTAATCCCTGAAGCAACAATGCTCAGGAAAATGAGAATGTAGGACAAATAATTGAATTTGTTAGATGATTCCCGGGTAATGCCAGTGTGCGTGGCTGAACGCTGGTCTTCGGTGTTGGCAAGGAGTTTTTCCTCTGAATCCTCCTCCGTTGAAAGTGACTCGTAGTATGAAGGGGCCATCAAGGGCGGTCAGCGGTCAAAGAATGCACTTGTCGACGAGCTAAGTGTAGTCAGATGTTGAATAAATCAACTATGAGCCATTCCATTTTGTCAACGGCTCTGAGCCAAAGTCATAACAAAGACTTGCCGAAAAAGAAACCCTCTGAAGTTGACAGGTTGCACATGGTGT